>NC_133622.1:215647458-215947458 GCF_048593235.1 Sminthopsis crassicaudata | reverse complement strand
CATCCTGACAGTCAGAGGAACATTTCTTCATGAAGATGGACATTCAGGATGTCCTCTAGAATTAATCAAGATTCTGGCCTGTCCATCACAAGCATTTTCCTCTTAAAAAATATTAGGTTCATTGAGAGAGGAATATTTTTTCTCTTGTCTTAAATATCTAACAGTAAGTGACATATGTATATCATATATATATGTATATATATATATGATATATAAAAATAATTTAACATATAAAATGAACTTGATCTATAAAATGAACATATATGTTGATTTATATAATGTACACATTGCAGGATAGTTTGTTGAATAAAGGCAATAGAGATAGAATTAGACTTGTGATTTCATGGGTAAAAGAACTCCCTAGTAAGGAAGCACTTTCTGCCAATATAGGTTAGCAACTTCTTTGCAATTTACTGTTTTAAATAATTGTCTAGATGTCTAAGAGTCTAAGTAATTAGCCCAGAGTGTATCAGAATCAAGAGCTATACCCAGGTCTTCCTGGATTCTCTATGCTATGCTGAACACTTGATACATCTGTTACTGCTCAGTCTTTATTCAGTTATGTCTATTTCTTATGATTCCACTTGGGGTTTTCTTGGGAAATACACAATAAATTCTTGTTGATTGGTTGGTAGCCAATGAGGAAGATAAACTTAAAAGTCTATCAGTATATGCTTTTTTGATCATTGCCAGCATTAAAATTAACATTCATACTTATATAGCACTCAAATCTATGTGATTCAGTCCTCCCAATAATATTGCAAGGTAGCTAGGAAAAGTTATTATTATTATTATCCTCATTTTTGCACTTTGGGATTTGTAGTAGGCTGGAACTCTGAAAGGGTGTACATGAATCTAAGCCAGCAGAGTGCTTGCAGTTAAGTACCTACTCCGTGTGAGATGATGGTTCTTTAAGCACACACTTGATGTAATGTAATGATGTGGTCAGTCTAGTTGGTGCATACTTAGGGTAATGTGGTGATGTGATGTTCTACAGCTGCACATGCCCAGGGTGGTCTCATAATGTAGTCATGCTGGGGTATTTAAGGGAGTCCCAGAGACAAAGGTCTCTCTTGACCATGGGCAATCTCAGTTACAGAGAAGACTTCAGGCTCCAGACTCCAGGGGTCAGACTTCATCTCTGACCAGCCACGTGTCTGCTCTCCTACCTCCTTCACTTCACTCCCCCAGTAAGCCCAAGGCCTCTGGATGTTCCCAAGGCCCACCAGAGAACTAGCCTGGACATTACAGGGATCACTGAGGCTCAGAGATTAAATGACTCAGCTAAAAATCTGACCAAGACAGTGGTAACCTGGTAAATAGTTAACCAGCAACTCTGTGAAAAGAAGTGATAATTGGTTTCCCAGAATGACCTGTTCCCTAACCATGTACAATAACTTGGCATTTCCTAGGTAATATTGCCAGATCTTAGGATTGGGTCACAGTGATATTGATGCATCTTATTCTTCCATGTGCCACGTGAATCTTTTGTGACTGAAAAAACTCCTGCAATCAATGGCTTCAGTGGAGAATACAGCTGACCTATAATATAGAATGAGCCCTAAAGGGTGTTTGAAGACCCATGTCACAATTCATCAACACATATCCTGTGTGACTTCAGTCAGTTCACTTCTCTGGGTCTCAGTTTCCTCACTTGTAAAATGAACCATCGGGACTAAATGATCCTAAAGTCCTTCCATTCCCTAATAATCAATTAACTCCCAAATATTTACTTGGTTCAAAATAATTAAGCCTATTCTATTTCAGGATCCTTTTAAAGTAACTTTTTAAATAAAATCTTCTACCTAATATACTTTTTAGTGCCACATCATAAAGTAGAGGCGCCATTCCAAAAGCTGCAATAGCCCAGATCTTAATCATATTTGCGAAATCTCAAATATGGTTTGGGGGTAAAGGACTATGTGAATTTTCTGAGGACTTGCTTAAACTCATACAAATCACAGTATTAGAACTTTAAGGGTCTTTAGAATCCATCTGTTCTAACACACTTTTTCATAGATAAGGAAACTGAGGCGCAAACAGGTGAAATCACTTGTTCAAGTCATGCAGGTAGCAAAAGACAGACTTAGAATATGAACCCTGGTGCTCCCACTCTAAACCCAAAGTTCTTTGTCCTAAACTACCTAATTCCTTTGCAAAGGCTCACTAAAAGAAATTGAAGAGATTATTCATCCACTTCTTCATCTATCCATCCATCCATTTATCCATCTTTCTCTCTCTGCCTTCCTCTGTCTTCCTTCCTTTTCTTCTTCCTTTCCTCCCTCTCTTCCTTCTTCATATCCTCTCTCTCCATTTCTCTCTCCTTCCCATCCTTGCTTCCTTCCTTCATTCCTTGCTTGCTTTCTTCCTTCCTTCCATAAAAACTCATTCAAACTACCTACTAATATACCCTGAACATTTTTATTTCCCTCAGTAAAATCACAGATGTTTTCAATCATAGAAATAGAAAAATGCATTGCAAAATTCACAAAATAGCTGACATTTGAATGGTCTTTGAGAAATACTTTACATATACTCTAAATTCAATCTCACAAAATATTTGAGATGCAGATATTATTATTTCTCTTTTATAAAGAAAGATACTATAGATCAGAGAATTGATGGAACTTGCCAAAGGTCAAAATAGCAAGTGTCAGGATGGGGATTTGAATTTGGATCTGTCAATACTTCCATTGCACAAAACTTACTGGATTATAAATCTGTCTTGGGGAATTAACTTTTTGGGGGGTGTCAAAATAAAAAAGTATGTTTAAGGGCATTAGATATATTTCTGAGTATTGTTCACATTATTTAGAGAAAGCTATTTCTTTGTAAATCTTCAAGCTTAAACATTTCCAGAATTAATAGGCATTTGGCAATTTCCAACGCGTGCTCATGGAAATGATTTATATAACCTTGGCAATAGAATGTACCTAATTAAAATGATGCTAAATAATGCTTCTTTTCCTTCGGGGAAAGAGCTACATTTTATATTCTCCATTTGAAAACCTATTATTTTGCACTGTCAAGGGGATTCAGCAATCCCATGCCCCACATTATTTCACTGGGGTCTTTTCCTATCATTAGTTAAATTGCTGTCTTCTTTCAAATCAACCATTATTTTTATGGGTCAGTCATTTACTATAGCAAATTCCTTATCAGAATTTATTATTTGATCAAATGATCACAAGTGAGTTTCAATAAAAATAAGTAATAATGACAACAAAACAAAAATCAACAAGAAATGTTATGGAAAACTAAGTGAAAAAACTCTACTGCAAATGGGCCATCACCATAGATCAGATTCCTACTTATAATTATACTTAAACAATTAAAAATGAAGTTTAAAAATTGGTCACCTTAGCAAATATGTATTATCTATAAGGTACATAGGACAAAATGCTTTCAAAAATATATATATAGAATCCAATCCATGTGGGGTGATGGTGCAGTGCATACATCTTTTCTGTGTTTTCAACTATTAACATTATACTTGAGCTTCCTTTGGAGAGCGCCTATGAAAGACAAGATTATTTTCTAATAAAGTGTCCCAAAAATCTTGATGTAATTTTAGGCTATTAAAGTTTTACAACAGAATTTTAGGACATCTTGTACTTTCATTCTACAAAAACAAAGAGTGTTTTTTAATCTACCTGTTCAATAGTTCATAATCTATTAAATATTAAAAGAAATTAATAAAAATTACTTGTGCCAGAACTGTGTTTATATGAACCAATTGAAAAGGTTGAAAATGAGTTGATGTAATAAGTCACATTTATATAGTACCTGAAAGTACTATACAAAATGCTATACATATATTATCTAATTTGACCTCATATTTCTAAAGAGAAATGCTTTATTATCTCCATTCCATAGATGAGGAAACAGGTTCAGAAAGTTCAAATGCTTTGTTCAGTCATTGTTCAGTCATGTCTGATTCTACATGATCCTATATAGAATTTTCTTGGCAGAGATACTGGAGTGATTTGCCTTTTTCTTCTCTAGTTCATTTTATAGGTAAGAAAACAGAGGCAAACAGAGTTAGTTGACTTTAGTTTCACAGGTAGTAAGTATCTGCCTTCCTGACTTCAAGTCCAACATTCATTACATGTTATATATCTAATGAGTTTTTGAGGTAAGATTTTAAATCAGAATTTTTTGTTCCAAAGTCTTGATTGAATCAGTGATCTATGGGTAAAAGATGAAGTGATTCATGCAACCCATAAATACAAATTCAGGATTAAAAAAATCTCTTGACAAATTTAGGGAACATATATTCATTATTATTGGGTACCTAATATGGTACAGTGAGTAGAGAACCCAAACCAAGAGTCAAAAAAACTCATCTTCTTGAGGTAAATCTATCTTTGGATACTTACTATGTGTATGATCATGGCAAGTCATTTAAATCTGTTTGCCTAAATTCCTTCATCAGTAAAATGAGACAGAGGGGGAAAATGACAAATTGTTGCAGATCTTTGCCAAAAAAACCTCAGAGGTCACAGAGAACAACAAGATTCAATATCACAACATCATAGATGTTGGAAAGGAATTTGGAGATCACTGGGTTCAACCTCTTCATTTTATGGTACATGAAGAAATTTCCCAGGGTTACCCAGTCAGTATTTGAAGTAGGATTTGAAACCAGGTGTTCGCAACTCCAATCCCAGTTCCCTTTCCATTATCACACACTATATCTGAGAGAAAGCGATTAGAGTGGAGGGTCTAGCCAACATGCAGGCTGGGTAGGAGGAAATCATTTTATCTAAGAAAGATGACAGAACAATAGTTGAAAGCCAAATTTGAACTAAATAGTAATCTTAAAAGCCAAGGCTTCAATCAACTCTTACCCTCTAGTGATTCATCTGTGTATGAATCAGTGCCAAATTTGACTCAACAAACATCTACCCACCTACTGTATACAACACCCTGTCAAAATGAACATTATACAAATGACTCCCTCTGTAGCATGATCGAAAAAATGATATTTAACTTGGGCCCTGGGAAACTGAAGCAGAGCCAAATGAAAAGGAACACATTATATCATTAACAGATGCAACTTTCTATAAAAGAATATTAGACAAATTAGCAATTAACCAAGAAGAACGAGGAATATACAAAGCCAACAGGCACAATACTCTCACTTCCTGTCTTTAATGGTCCGGAAATGAAGCCCCATGAAAGATAATAACAAGTAGCCTCATGAGATTGGTGTATATCATTCTTTCTGTTCTGGGCAAAAATAAATGAAAATGCCAAACCAAAGCAAAACGATTCAATCTCAGAGTTACCCCCATAAGGATTGGTCCACGATGGGACATCAGTAACAAAGAAGGTAGGGCAGGGATCTTGTCTAATTTAATTTGAGAGCTCCATCACATTTGGATAACTACAGATTTTCCAAAGTCTCCATGGTATTCCCTGCCACCCAGGCTCATTATTTTTAGTTTCCTGTTGGAAGCTATGTATCATGAAAAGTTACAAACATTTAACACATTTCTTATCAGTCATATATTATGTACCAGTCACTGTGCTGGGGACAAGAATCAATAGGTCTCTGGGATCACAAAGCCTATATTTTAATGGAGGAGAAATTCTAATTAAGGAATGCTTATACAAAGATAACCCTGTCCTCACTGATACTCAAGTATAAGGGAAAGTAAGAGAGACAATCTAAAAATAGATAAATAAAATAAAATAAATGAATGAAATAAGATCAAATCAATAAAAGTAAATAATCTGACCCTCAAGGAATTTGTATTTTAAAGATCCTTTGAGTCATCAGTGGTTCCAAATGATGCATCTAGTATCAAAGGATTAGAGAATTGGAAGAGATTTCAGTGGCCATTTTGTTGAGCCCATACATGAGCTCTGAGGAATGTAAACTTGTGCTGTCTTGAGGAGTCCTTTCTACTTCTGAGCCTAAATCTTTATTGGGAAAATACTTTTGGTCCTATACTTCTTTTAGCTGTCTATATATCTTAGATATAAGATATACATTAATTAGAAATATGAAATAAATGTTTTTCCCCCCTGGTTGCTTCCCTTCTTATCCTAGATATGTTACGGATTTATATGGATTTTTTTTTTACATTTAATATAGATTTCAACTTCAGCTCTAATACTTGCCACCCATGTGATTTTGATAATGTCACAACCTCTCTAAGACATAATTTCATTACTAATATATAAAAACAATGAATAAATAGGGGTGAGAATAATACACGTACTGTTTACCTCAGACTCATAATGGACAATCTCTTAAATTTGATAGAGCTTAGAAAAAGTATACAGTTTCAACTTGACTTTCTATTATTCCATCCCATATCCCTCCTTATACCTCATTGTGCCCAAACTTGCAGACTTCTTGCTTACCTTATATAGTTATCCCTTTCACATTATGGAGGTTAGAGGTACAGCATTGCCACGAGCGGGAAAATCTATATAAAATATTTTGGTCCTCTTTTCAAACTGAGAATAAGTTTGAATTTTTTTCTTTTTCTTTTATGAGGTGTTCACATTATTTGTTATAAAATTTAGCTTAAGTATTTGGTCAGAGGCTCTTTGTTGACTGATGGCCTTCATATGTCATTTATGGCTTCTGCAAAACTCCCCCAGAATTCCAGTTTAATTTCTTATGCTGACCAGTGATACAGTGAAACTGCAGTGGGGAAAGTCACAATGAAAAAGGGATTACTATATTATAACATTTAATGCCAACCTCCATGACTCTGCATCTTTTTGTTCCTGGAATGATTTTCCTCCTCACCTTCTCATCTTGGAATCACTACTTATTTTATAGCATTTGTTGTTTAGTCATTTCAATCATGTCCAATTCTTTGGGACCTCATTTAGAGTTTTCTTGGCAATGATACTGGAATGCTTTGTCATTTCCTTTTCCAGATTATTTTATAGATGAGGAAACTGAGGCAAACAGGGGTAAGTGACTTGCTAAAGGTCCCATTAGTAGTTATGTGAAATTGGATTTGAACTCAAGAAAGTGGGTCTTCCTGATTTCCAGCCTAATGCTCAGTTCATTCTCCTATCTAAGTGTATTGGCCCATGTCACTTCCTTTAAGAGGCCTTTTAGGATTTCCAGTTATCAGTGCTATGTTCTTCTAACCATACCAAAAAGTTGAATTTTTTAAAGTTATTTTGTATTTATCTGGTTATTTATATGTTCTTTCCCCAAGAGAGTAACCAAGGTCCTTAATGTCAAATTCTCCTTCATGTTTGTTCATAGTTATGGTGCTTATACATACACAGTAGGTGCTTTATAAAGACAATTAAAAATCTTGTTATTTCATGCATAAATTTCCTTTGTTGATAATATTTCTCCTTTCATCTTTATGAAAAAAAAATGCATTGGTTTCAATAAGTCCAAAGTACCCTGGGCTATACATTTTACACTTGCAGAAAATTGTAGTTCATTGTTCAACAAACCTCTGGTCTCCAGATTTATGACAATGAAGAATGAAACTTTCCATAAGCATCTCTTGAAGCAATAAAAAGGCTGCCTACTGGGATGGGGGAAATTTGTTGAATAATGAAATTGATTTGGTGGGGATAGGGTAGGGAAGGGAAAAGAAAGAAAAGGCTGTATTATTTTCATTGTTCCCATGGTGCCATGGAAGAAGTTGTGTCACATTGTGTCTGAAAATCAAGAAAAGTTTTTGGAAAATAAAATTTTAAAAGTATGATTTTTCACTTCACTCCAGTAATCACTGTTATGAAAAAAATTCAGCAGGAGCAAGTTATATTTTCAGGGAAGAATGATCTTACTTTTAGGTTTCCTTGTATAATTCCTGGTATAATGAAGTATTAGTCTCCTACTTAGACAACTAACATTTGTAAAATGCCTACTATGTGCTAAGTACCAACAGACCTGGAAAGAATTAAGAGAACATATATTTTCCAGAAATTTTCCAGTAATTTTACAGAATGAGAAATTGAGGCTCAAAGAAAGAAAATGGGTCATTATGGTATGACAGATGGTATATTTATTTTAATTTCAAAATGTATGGAACTTCAATTATGGCATCCAGAAGGGATCCAACCAAAAGTATGGCCTCTGTTTTCTTCAACTGGCTCATCATTTAGTCAGCTCAGAGTACATCTAGAAATATGGCATCAAGGTACCAACTTAGGTTAGTCTCCTTTGCTTATGTATCAGACATTTAGAAATGGAAGGATCTCAAAAGGGTTCTGGTTCATCAACTTTCAGGAGCATTCAATTATTTGCTTGACATGTTCTATTTATACATAAGAGTTCTATTTCTCCACAGTAGATGATAAACTCCCTGGAATCATTAACCATGCTTTCTTCTTCATGCTATCCTACTCCCCACTGAGACAAGCTGATCTACAGATGGTCTAGATAGTCAGTGAAAAAGGTGCTTCTTTATTATCATACGCATGCCTAAAGTCATCTTGAATTAAGCAAAAAGCTAATGCAGAAATAAATGCTGATAATTTCTTTGAAAGAAAGACCATTACTTAGAAAATAGCATTTAAAGCACATAACTTTATAAGATAGTTTTCTAGAGCAATGATGTCACACTGAAATAGAAACAGATCCTATAGATAGCATACTGACAGAGAAAAGCACAAATTAGCATTATATTATATTGTATTTTGATTGATTGTCTTAAATCTTTCCCAATTACATTTTTTGGTTTTATTTTTATTTTTTT
Source organism: Sminthopsis crassicaudata (assembly GCF_048593235.1). Lineage (NCBI taxonomy): Eukaryota > Metazoa > Chordata > Mammalia > Dasyuromorphia > Dasyuridae > Sminthopsis > Sminthopsis crassicaudata. The sequence goes on along the minus strand of NC_133622.1, from coordinate 215,938,765 downwards.
TTATTTTATAATTATAACTTTTTTTTTTTTTGACAGTACTTATGCATGGGCAATCTTTTACAACATTATCCCTTGCACTCACTTCTGTTCCAATTTTTCCCTTCCTTCCTCCACCCCTTCTGCTAGATGCCAGGCATCTTATACATGTTAAATATGTTATAGTATATCCTAGATACAATATATGTGTGCAGAACTAAATTTCTTGTTGCACAGGAAGAATTGGATTCAGAAGGTAAAAATAACCTGGGAAGAAAAACAAAAATGCAAACAGTTTACACTCATTTCCCAGTGTTCCTTCTCTGGGTGTAGCTGATTCTGTCATCATTGATCACCCAATTACATTTTTAATCTGGTTTGCAGTGAATTGGGAGTTTTGTTGGGCCTATGTAGCTTGTGGGCTGTGAGCTTAACACCTCTGCAGTCTAGAGTATATTCAATTTTATGCAGTGTCCCTCTCCATGGTCCTGAATTAGCACTTTGATGGTGGGGGTGTTTTAAAGATTAAAGTCATCATTCAGTTGACTCATAGAAGAGGAAGCTGTTACATACATGGTATGTCTTGAGAGGAGAGGTGAGGAGAACTACTGAGGTAAGCTTACTTAAACTAATATTGTTTTCCTCTCAGCCTCCTGAAACTTAAGGATATTATCCAGCTGTTTTATTTGGACCTCCAGTTCCTTCAATAAAATCATTTAAATAATGTTTATTGAATTGATTATCCTTTCAGTCTTTCATCTATTTAATGAACATTTTAAAATGTCTACTATTTCTGGAGCTGGGTAATATAATTAAGATCCACCTCCATAACAAAGGGAACTCTCCCAAAAGAAATGGATTGTCTTGAAGTAGTTAATGTCTCATCATTGTAGGTGTTCAAATAGAGCCCAGAAGTTCACTCAGAGATGTTGTGAAAGGAATTTAATCATCAGTCCCTTCTTATGACAAATGTTGCTCCCATTAGATGCACCATGAAATTAAAAATTAGATAGAAAGAGGGGAGTACTATGAGATCAAATTATGTATAAGAGAGAGACATAGCCCTAGAATCAAAAAGATCTGAATTTAAATTCTACCTCATACATAATGGTTGTGTGATCTTGATCAGGTCAATTTATAGAGACAGTTTCCTTGCTAGGAAACATATTAATTCCAGTTCAAACAGTTAAATGAAAATAATTTTATACTTAAAGAGAATCACCAGTAGAATATATATTACAAAGAAGATTTTTACGTTCAAATTCATTTCCAAAGAAGGGCTTTATCCTTTGCAATCTCTGTACAAGGTATTTATATTCTTCATTCCTACTATCATCACTCAACTGAAAACCATTATTGCTTGTCAGGCAAAATAACTGTAATGCATAAAAGTGTCTCTCCAGTTTAAACCCTTCCACTTTGAGGAAATTTATAATAGGTAAACCAAGTCAAGCCACCAAATTTTTATTAATCACCTGCTGTGTAGCAGGCACTGTGCTAAGTTCGGGTATATAAAGAAAGGCAAAAAGACAGTCTAGCCCTTATTTTCAGGGAGAACTGAATACATTTTGATCTGCTTGGCAGGACCCTTTTATATTTTCTTTTCTAACTTATATTTCTCAGACTTTTGAAAAAGTCATAAAATAGCTACCTGCAATATAAGGAGAATGGAAGAGTTATTATCAAAGGTACCTTTCAGCCCTAACATTCTCTAGATCTATAATTTTTTTTCCTAAGGTGTATCCTTATTTCTATTTTCTCTGCCAAGTGAAGAAAAAATTCACTTCACAAAACAGTACTTTGATTTTTATTGCCCTATTCTCCCATGGACAAAAAGCTCACATGCTTGATTGGCCTTACATGAATCACATTTTGGGGGGTTTCACAGGAAGTCATATGTCCAACATTTTCCTCCAAACTTTCCCAATATGCAAGTCTGATGAGATCAATTGGGATTAATTTGTGGTGTCACAACATATGATATATTTGTCTGCTTCTATGTCTTTTACTTACAAGGCTCCTCTACCTACAATAGGATAAAATAGCACTTGAATAGACTTGGCAAATACCTGTGATATAGGTGCTATTAAATGTCCATTTTAGAAATGAAGAAATTAAGGATAAGAGAATTTATACAAATTGCTTAGATTAACACATTTAATAAGTATCTGATTTGATTTGAACTTTTTAACTTCAAGGCCAGTAATCTATCCATTGGCTTTCATCATTATAGCCTTTCATCATTGTGCTTAAAGTTTATAAATTTCTTTTTTTCCCTATAATAATAACTTTTATTTTTCAAAATACACGTAAAGATAGTTTTCAACACTCAGCCTCACAAAATCTTGTGTTCCAAATTTTTCTCCCTCTCTCCTCTTTTACTCCCTCCTTAGATGGTAATCCAATGTAAGTTATACATGTGTAGTTCTTCTAAATATATTTCCACATTTATTATGCTGCACAAGAAAAATCAGATCAAAAATGAAAAAAATGAGAGAAAAAACAGGCAAACACCACTAATCACAAAAAAGTTGAAAATACATATTGTGTTAAACATTCAGTCTCCATACTATTGCAATTATTCTGAACTACCTCACTGTTAAGAAGAGCCAAGTCCATCATAGTTGGTCATTACATAATTTTCTTGTTGCTGTGTACAATGTTCTCTTGATTCTACTCGCTTCACTTAGAATTAGAATCTCCAGGATTTCTGAAATCAGCCTGCTAATTGTTTCATCTTAGAACAATAATATTTCATTTCATTCATACACTATAACTATTTAGCCATTCCCGAACTGATGGGTATCCACTTAGTTTCCAGTTTCTTAGCATTACAAAAAGGGCTGCTACAAAAATGTTTGCACATATGAGTCCTTTTCCCTTTTTTATAATCTCTTTGGGATACAGACTCAATAGACACACTGCTGGATCAAAGGGTATGCAACAGAGCATAGTTTCAAATTGTTCTCCAGAATGGTTAGAGCAGTTTACAACTCCACCAACAATGTATTAGTGTTTACAATTTTTTTTACAAACATTATCTAACTTGATTTTCATAACCAGCCTAGAAAATACATACTATCCTTAGTTTGAGCTTACAGGTGAGGAAATTAGGCAGGATACTAAGAATCTAGAAAGGATAGCAAAACTAGTAAATACCTGAAGCTGGGTTTGAAACTGTGCCATCTAGACTGCAATTACTTGAGAGGAAAAAACATATATCTTTGGAAAAATATTAAATATCTATATTTGCTAAGGATTACATTATATAAGTTAGAATCTACTGCTCATTGTCTCATACAATCATATGACTAATGTACATCCATACTAATGTTACTATTCTTCAGCTTTAATCAAGACTTTCAACAGTTGAAATGCTAGGAAAATCAGATGAAAGGAGTATAGACTTAGAATTCGAGAGCACCTTAGTATCTCTCCATTTCAAAACCCTGCCTGACTGAAAAGATGAGCAACTGACCTGGCCTGAGGACAAACAAATAATAAGTAACATATAGAATTTGAACCAGGTCCTCTGATTAAAAATCCCATCTTTGTATTTGAAAAAATAAAATATTGGTGAGAAAAAAGAAAACAAAAAGAAGGGGCATAAAGAGTTCCTCAGGGAAAGGTCATCAAATCATAGATTTAGAACTGAAAAAGACCCAAGAGTCTCCCTCATTTTAGAAATGAAGAAATAGAAATCAAGAGAATTTAAGGGCCTGAGATTCCATAGCTATTAAGTGTCTGAGGTAATTTTCAACATTCACTTTTGTAAGACTTTGTGTTCTAAAATTTTCTCCTTCCCTCTCTTACCCTCCTCCTCTCCATGACAGTAAGCAGTCTGATATAGGTTAAATATGTTATGCCCCCTTTCTTGAAAAATGAAAATAGAAATCACTCTTCACTGGAAATGAGATTTAGATAACCATGGTTCTCTCCTTTCCCCTGTGGGAAACCTACAACATTGATTCATGGGAGACTATGAAGTTCCATAATGAGTTCCATAATGAGCTATACAGAACTAGGGAAACACACATGTTAAAAAGATGGGGTTTTGCATCCAGGGGTAGTTTGATATTTTAACAATCTCAGGAATTAAATAGTACATTAAAAACAACTCTTTGAATATAATACCATTTTTTCAGTGGCAGATGAAAGGTGATCTTAGCCTAAAATCTAGCACAATTCAGGAAAAACCGAATGCCTTTGTTTTTTCACAGAAAAAACACAAATGTCATCCTACTAAGGGATTTTCTTATTTCTCTTAGTCTGAATTAACCATTTCTTACATTTGTTGAGGTTTTTGATTTTTTGCTTTGTTGCTTTGTTTTTTATAAATAAGGATTTTAATAATTCTGTTCATTTAGGGAAGCAAAATATCAGAGCACTTCCTTGAGCATATAAAATAAGTCACTGAAAGCAAGAAAGATCCAGAAGTCAAAACTTCTAATTCTTTCATATTTTAGAGTTAAGGCAATTGACACTCTGATGCAGTCCTATTTCATTTAAAGAGGCCTACACCCAGAAGATCTGAATTTGAGTCCTGCTACTGCTACTCACTCACTGTATGACTATACATGACCATATTCAATAAAATCCCACTGAACCTCAGCTGCATCACATAGTTGCATTTGTTGTTCCTGTTGCTTCTAAATGATAGATCCTTTTCATTTTATATTAGTGCCTTCTATCGACACACAACTAGTATATGACACAGGATAGATTCGAACCTCACAGTTCCTGGTGAAATTCAGTGTCAACCTGTTACAAAATGAAATTGGTTTGGTACGGGAATCAAGAGAATCAATAAGTTCCTATTATGAATATTGATTTCATCTTGTACTACCACATGTATTATACTGTATCTTCTGGTTTTTCTGCAAATCATCTATGAGAAAATAGATGATATATGCCATTTATTATTGTTTCTTAAATGCAAGTGGATTCAATTAATCAGTATCTTTTAATTTGAGGAAAAGAAATATCCAGAAACTTGTTCATCCCTCTTTTAACTTGACTGAAACTCACTCTTCCTCCTCCAAAATCCAAAAACTCTCGAATCTTTCCTCCAATTAAAAAAACAGATTACCCAATTTTGTAACCAAGCTCGTATCCTGTTAATTTTTAACACACACATATCTATGTCATTTTCTAATCTGGGTCTTTGGAATGATTGGCAAGACCTGTATTTTATGCCTGTTTTGCTAATAAATTATATACTCAGATTATTTCCTCAGCTATTATTAATTACCTCCTACATCTCAGAGGATTGCTGTGAGGATTAAATAAACCTATATCTTGAAAGTCTTTTAAGCACAGATATAGAACTGTCCTTTAGAATAACATAAAAGTTTCAAACTCTGATCCAGTAGAGACTGTGAACTCCAAGTCACAAAATAGCAGCAGGTATTTTTCCATTTCTTTGTTGTTGTTTTTTAAATTTCCAAAGAAACTTTAAACTTTTCTCCATTTTTCTGTTCTCCTGGCACATTATAAGTATTTAATAATTCTACCCTCCCTCCCTCCACTTTTCTTTCTTTCTCTTATATTCTCATTTATTGGTAATATGGCAGTGTCAGCTTATGAAATAAAACACATTAGTCTCATGGTACCTGAAGCTCCATCCTGTCTCTAAGTGTCCCTATGATCTAGGAACATCACTCTTCTTGTTATTTCTAACAGATAACATTATTTTCCATATCTGTGTATTTCAACTGGCTGGCATCCATCTATGCCTAGAATATTCACTTTTCTTCTGATTATTTTACTTTGCCTTAGTTAAGATTCAGCTCTGTGTTCTGAGGGTGGAGCCAAGATGGCAGCATAAAATCAGGAAGCTGCTCAAGTTCTTAGTTCTCCTGGAAAACCACATGAAATCAAGCATCTGAACAGAGTATGATGGAAAGAAACCTTTCTCCAGCTCAAGATAAATTGGAAAAACTTTAAGAAAGGTCATTCTCACTGAGGTGAAAAACATGCTCAGCCCAAGTCAATCAAACTCTGGTAAAGCCCGTGAGAGAGTGCTAATCATAGCAAATCAGCAACTAAGACTCTTAGCCCTGGTTCAGGAGAAGAGCCCAGCAAGGGGGCAACTTGTATCCTAGCTCAGAAGGCAAAATCTGGGAAATCATGCTGTTTCCTGAACAGTGCTGGCAAAGCTCCCCCTGTAAACACAAGGGATCCTTGTGCTCAAAGCTAAGGGAGCTGCATAGGAAGTTTGAGAGAATGTCCCTTTTATTCCCATAAACAGAGCTCCATCTTAAAAGTAAAAAAAAGAAGAAACACCAAAAGAAAAGGGAAGAAAAATGAGCAAGTAACGGAAAAGAAACCACCATAGAAAGCTATTATGGTGACAGGGAAGATCAAAACACAAACTGAGATGAGGGCAGAATGTCCACAGAAGAAATCTCAAAGCATGAAATAAATTGGTTTCAAGCCCAAAGAGACTTCTTGGAAATTCTCAAAATAGACTTTAAAAGGCAAATAAGAGAGGTAGAAGAAAAAAGAGATAAATATGAAAGAAAGAGTCAACAGTTTGGGGAAAAAAGGAAAAAAATGAAGAAAACAACTTAAACAGTAGAATAAACCAAATAGAAAAGAGATATGTGAAGAAAATCATACATTAAAAGGGCAAATGGAAGTTGATGACTCTGTGAAACAGCAAGAATCAGTCAAGCAAACTAAAAAGAATAAAAAAAACGGAAGAAAATGGGAAATATCTCCAGCTGATCTGGAAAAAAAATCCAGAATAGAGAGTTTAAAAATTATTGACCTACAGAAAGGCTATGACCAAAAATAAGAGCCCAGATAGCATTCTACAAGAGGTCATTAAAGAAAACTGCCCCAATATTCTAGAAACAGATGGGGAAATACTCATTGAAATAATTCATCAATCACCTTCAGATCACTGGGGATTTGGGATCACCCACAAGAAAACTCCAAGGAACATTGTTGTGAAACTACAAACTATAACCTCAAAGAAAAAAAATACTGCAATCTGCCAGACAAAAACAATTCAAATATTAAGGAGCAAGAGTCACGATTATCCAGGACATGGCATCTTCTATAATAAAGGATCAGAGGGCCTGGAATAGCAGCAAAGGACCTTGGGTTACAACCAAAAATTAACTACCCAGTGAGATTTACCATCATCTTTCTGGGGAGACAATGGAGCTTCAATGAAATAAGAGACTTTCAATCATTTCTATTGGAAAAAAAAAAAAAACAGAACTAAACGAAAACTTTAATGACAGGATTTAAGAGAACAAAGAAAGGTAAAACAGGGGAAAATATATATTTAAAGGTTAAACTGTTTACATCCCTAGATAGGAAAACAATATCTGTAACTCTTGAGAACTGTATCTGACACTGGGGCAGAGAGAAAAGATCATATGGACTGAAGATATAGTTGTGAATGAACTTTGATGTGATGGCGTCAAAGAAAAAAACATTAAGGGGTGGGAAAAGGTCTTTAGTGGAAAAAAGGGAAAGGGGAAGTATAATGGGACAATTAGTTCATGCCAATAGGTTCAAAAGACCTATTATGTTAAAGAGGGAAAAAGGGAGGAGGGTGAACATTATCTGGAGCTTGTTCATGATCCATTCTTATAAATTTTACATGTGGCTCCCTAATTCATGATCGCCTAGACTTTAGTTACCTACTTTAGATTTTCTAAGGGTAGCTAGGTAGCATAGTGAATAGAGTGTCAGGTCTAGAATCAGAAAGACTCTTACTAGATCTGTGACCCTCATAAAGTCATTTAACCCTCTTTACCTCAGTTTTCTGAAGTGTAAAAAGAGCTGAAAAAGGAAATGGCAAACAGCTCCAATATTTTTGCCAAGAAAATCCCAAAAAAGCTCTCAAATAATAGGATATGACTGAAATTGATCAATAATAATAAGAAACAACAATAAATGATTTCCTCACTAAGATTAACATGAATTACACATGCATGATTAAAAGAAAAATCTTTATGATATAAAAGATCCTTTTTTCAAATCCATTTTAAAAAAGTAACCATCTGTATCCTCTTGCTCGCTTTCTCAAAGGATGGGGAAGGAGTTTGAGGAGGGAGAAAATTTGGAACTTGAAATTAAAAAATGAATGTTAAAAAAATAAAAATAAATAAATAAAAAGTTCCCATCTGTCTCATGGAGCTAAAGACAGCTGTCTTGCATTTTCTGTAGTAGGATCTTTAACCTTCCCAATCCAAAATACTCAAAGATTACACCTGATTTTTTGAATTTCATTTTTTTTTGTTTAAAAAGGAAACAGACTGTTTTTCAAAATCAAAATTTATAGCTTACCCTTTCCTCTTGAAAACCTTATTTCTTTTTTTAGTAATTTAATAAAAATAACTGTACTATTTCTCAAATAATCCGTTTGTATACGTGTCTTGGGCAAAATTGGCTCTTTGGATGAATTTAAAGCTGATTAATATCACTGGCAAAGTTCAGTGCAACTGCCTTTTTTTTTTCTTTTTCTTTTTTTTTTTTTTGCAATATCCTTTAGATGAATGACAGAATGCTTTCCCTTTCTTCTCAGGGTATTCCCTAAGCATGAGTCTTTGGGACTGGGTGCTGAGATGCAAGATGTGAACTATTCCTCCCTCAAAACAAAAATCAGAATCTCATTCCTTTTCCTGGAGAACTTATACTTGCTAGAATTCAACTGACATCCTGACTGATATTTTTGAGGCGTGGAACCTTAAACAAGCCAAAATCTTTATTCATATCACTCTGCCCAGTTTATTAAGAGAGTTTGCTAAGATTTGCTACTATCTACCTTATATGATTGTCATAAATGAAAGCCCTTTGTAATCTTTAAATCACTCTAAATTTTTTTCCAGTTGAGACATATGTATCTGCTATTGCACTGATGTAAGAATCCTTGAGTGAGAAAACTCTTTATTCTAGGTCATATGGAACAATTTTGAATTATATCACTGTCTCCACTCAATAAATCCTAGTGACTCCCTCTTACCTTCAAGATCAAAAACAAAATGGTCTGCCATTCAAAGCCTTTTATAATCTAATCTCTCCAACTTTTCTACCCTTACTTACCCCTTTTCTACCCTTACTACTCCAACACATACTCTTTGATCCAGCCTCCTGACTTGCTCTGTAGTAACACATTATCTCTTGGATCTGGGTACTTTCTCAGATCGTCCTCATGTTTATAATATTTTTGCCCTGATGTCTCGATTCATTTGAGCCCCGAATAAAACCCTTGTATAGTAAGCTTTCCCCAAACCTTCTTCATTCTAATGCCTTCCTTGTAGGAATTATTTCCTATTTATCCTATCTATCTTATATTATTTCTCCCATTAGATGAGAAGCTCCTTGAGGACAGGATCTGCCTTTTTTCTCTTTGTAGCCCCAGTTTTTAGCACCTGTCCCCTAGAAAGAGCTTCATAAATATTTATTTCTTGATTGAAATTAACATTAAAACACTGTCTTGGATGTCATTAATGATGTTCAGAATAATAGTTTTCATTTCTAAAGTATTCTTTGGTAAAATACTAGATAAGAGGGCAAACATTGGAGTTAGAAAGTTCTGGATCCATACCCCATTCCCAGCACATACAATGTGACCATGGGGAAGTCTATCTTCTCTCTAAAACTGTTACATATAAATTGTTGAGTGTAGCCACCAATGAGGTTTTTATGCTGGGAGTGTTCTACATTGAAGAAATCATGATTCTGGTTGAAAATACCGATACAATACAAAAACATTTCTGTAGTAGCTCTGGTTTCATTTTTTTTAGATCTCATTACAATAAAAAGAGAGAGACAGAGAAACAGAGAGAGAAAACAAACAAGCAGAGACAGACAGAAAGAGACAGAGAGACACAGAGAGAGACAGGGACAGAGAGCAGAAAAGAGAGAAACAGAGACAGACAGACAGGGGAGGAAGGGGAAAAGGATGGAGAAGGAGGGAAGGAGGGAGGGAGTGATTGTTAATGTCTCTTCCAACAGTCAAGCTTTTTATTGCTGGATATAACGTGTATGTGAATGATTCATGAATCTTCCCAGTGAGTGTTGGCCACAGACACTACTTGAAAGAACTCACCTGCAGATGAGAGAACAGCTCTTGGACTAATCTGCTGCTTCTGCACCCAGTAATGGATGAATGTTTCTAGGACACTCTGGCAACAATTTACCTTTGTGAGTCAGAGAGGGAAGGAAAGTCCTCCTGCATTACTGCTAAGAAAGAATCCTTTTCTCTCATTTCTTGGGTCCACAGAGAATTTTCCTCAGTGCACTTCATAGACATTATATTAAAGATCAGAGAGGGCTGGGTCCTTTAGCAGTCACAAAAGCTCCATTCATTAAACGCGATCTTTCCTTGCCATAGAACTTGAGAGGGGTGAGAATCCTTGTTCTGAAAATTGTGCAAAATGATTTATCCTCGTAGACTTCTAGGCCAGTGGTGTTAAACTCAAATCCAAAAAGGAGCCATTAAATTACACACAAGGATGTCTATGGGCTGCCTATTGTTTTAGAAAACAACATGTTTATGTATTTCTTTTTTATAAATACCTTAACAATTAAAATCTGAGACAATAGTTTTTAATCTGGTTAGGCAGCACTCTCGAATGTTGGGGGCTGCCTGTGGCCCGTGTTGCTGGTATTTCACATACTTACTCTAGGTAATTCTCTAAGACCTTAGAAGAAAAAGTACCATGTCATTTTTTAAAGGAAAATCAAGAACTTAAAAACAATGAATTCTCTCCTGAACTCCTGATTACTCTGAAATCTGCCTTGAATTCACTTTCTATTCCTCATCTATTCAGATTGCTCCCCCCATGATTCACATCAATTATATAGCACCATTGCTTAGTAGAGTGTCTGCCATACTTTAGGCACTTAAATATGTGTTGAGTGACTGATTCATTAAAATACATTTGGATGCAATGGTGAGACCCAGGAAAGCAATTATTTTTCACCTTATTTTCCCTCTGAAGTATTACGATCTTTGTCTTCCTTAAAACAGATTGGATGCTACCCACTCCTAAGAAGTGTTTCATGACCCCACCAGTTATTAGGACTCTATTTTCCTCCACATTACTTATTATAGTATTATATTTACTTTGTGTTCAATTATCTATGTTCTTGACACCCACGTGACTTGAGTTCCTCATTTTAAATGTCTACATATGAACATCTAGGTGACTTAGTGTACAGAATGCAAGCCCTGAGCCAGGAAGATTTATTTTCCCGAATATGGCTTCAAAGCCAACCCTTTTTGCTCAGTTTCCTCATCTGTAAAAATGAGCAGGAGAAGACAAAGGCAATTCACTTCAGCATCTTTGCCATGAAAACCCCAAATGAGATCGCAAATGACTGAAAATGACTGAACAGCAAGAACACAATATTGAGGATCCCAATATCCCAATGAGAGTTCTAACAGCATGGTTTTACACACACACACAAAGAACTACATGAGAAATTGTTTCTGTGGTTGGGCATTTTCTTATCTATACACTCTACGCAAATCTGGTACTCAATAAAATAAAGAACTAGAAATGCATTCTATATCTGCTCATCCAGTTTAGAAGACACACCACAAACTGTGTTTAAATAGGCTAATTGAAGATAGGTTTCTGAGACACTGCTATAAAGATGCTCCTTCCATGACACATAGAAAGACTCCAAAGTCTGAGGTAAATGTTTCTTTGTGCCATTAGGGAAATGAATGTACCACACGGGGGTGAACACCAATGTAGAAGGTAACAAACTGAACTCATTGAAAACTGCCTTGAATGTCATTAATGATGTTCAGAATAATAGTTTTCATTTCTAAGGTACTCTTTGGTTTTTTGGAATATCTCCTACAACTGCAAAGTGGGGTATTATTCTCCCTATTTTTGTAGCTGAGGACACTAAAGCTTTGAGGGCCAATGTAAGACACTCATTTTATCTGTCTGGACTTCATATAATCTCTCCAGAAGCCCTGTGGTCTGGTGGAAAAACACTACTTGGAGTGGGAAGAGCCTGATAAGAATTTTGGCTGAAATATGACCATAACTGTGAAGCCAGGGGAAAGTCAATTTACTCATCAATGACTCAGTTAATTCATCAATAGAGGATATAATAAATCTTCCCTTTCCTTCCTCATAGGGTTACTAGGAGGGGGTGCTTTGTAAACACTAAACCTTTAAAAGGTGATGAAAATGTGAGCTCTCCTTATCATTATTATTGAAGGTCACAATGTTAATCAGAGTGGAAGTTGGGATTCAAACATATCTTTTGACTGGAAGTCCATTATTTTTATGATGTTTGCAATATAACTTGCTAAGATAAAATTGTTTGGAAAATAAGGCTTCCTTAAGAGACACTCAGTTAATGAAATGCCAGCATCCTTTGTAGGATTCAGTCTTAGAACACTCTAGTCAGCAAATGTTTGACTTAAATAGTACATATGCTCCTGGTCTAAGTTTTTTTCAAGTTGTTTATTCTAGAATCAATATTCCAAGTTCAGTCTTTATTTAAGAAGTATAGAAACCCATATGTATTTCAGCAGTGAGTAATTCTAATTATTGATAATTCCATTTGAATATGAAGAAAGCAGGTATTACCACTGTTATAATGCTTATTAGTGTGCTGATGAATGGATTGTAGCCCTGGAATATACATAAATGGTGATTTTCCATTCTGGACCATAAATATATTATATATTCAGAAAAATATTCAGAAACTGAAACCTAGTCACATTAGCTTTCTACTTCTCCTCCTGATTTCTTGACCAACTTCCTATTTCTATTTTAAAAATCATGATCCTTCTATTAACTCAGCTTCTCAATCTGGCCAATCATCCTTGATTCTTTCATTTCCCTCACCCCACACATTTATTCATGTTCAACTTCTTGCTAATTTTACTGTTATGCCATTTTTGAACACCTTTTTTTTTTTTTTTCTATTGAATCATCACTTTAGACTAAGTTCTCTTTCACCTCTGGTCTAGACTGCTGAATCGACTTCCAAATTAGTCTCCCTGTCTCCCTCTTTGCTTTCCCAATCTATCTTCCATACAACTACCAAAATTGATTTTGGTATGGATAAATTATTAAGAAGGGGATAATCTGTGACAAAGATGAAAAATAAAATGGAAGTTTAATTTCTTTTAACCTGGAACATGAATCCCTTCACCAAGTGATCACTCAGCCTCTCTTGGATGACTAGGTACTACCAGTGAATTAAAAAAACTCACTATCCTCAAGAGAGTTTAATTCTATTATTGAATTCTATATAATGCTAGGATATTCCAACCGTGATAATGGCATTATATTCAACAAATCTAGCATGTGCAAGATGAGAGGAAGCCTGGGATGGAGAATAGAGAGCTAAACTTAGTTATCAGGAAAACCTGGGTTCAAATTTGCCTGTTGACATATTTGGCTACATGATCATTGCTAAGTCTCTTAATTTTTCAAAGTATTAGTTACACTTGTTAAAATAGCTAGTTACAAATATCAGGCTATGTAAAATTTATTGATTGGTTCATAAATCACAAATCTACATCTTTAGAATTTGAACACAAATAATTCCCGAAATTAAAAAAAAAATCACAATTTTATATCATACCACTGCCACTCCATAATTCATTAGGTGCTGAGGGTATAAACCAATGACAACAATAGTAACAACAACATACAGAGTCCCTAGTCACAAGAAGCTTACTACTCACCATGTCGCCATTCAACACTATTACTAGGGTTTCAACATTTGCCCAATTCTCTTAGAAATCATTCCTCAATAATGTATGCTGATGGAAGTGGATTTCTTCAACATAGAGAAGAGCTAATCCAATTCCAATTGATTAATGATGGACAGAACCAGCTACATCCAGAAAAGGAACACTGGGAAATGAATGTAAACTGTTATTTTTACCTTCTGAATCCAATTCTTCCTGTGCAACAAAAAATTCGGTTCTACACACATATATTGTATCTAGAATATACGGTAATATATTTAACATATATAAGACTGCTTGCCATCTGGGGGAGGGGGTTGGGGGAGGAAGGGAAAAAATCTGAATAGATAAGTGCAAGGGATAATGTTGTAAAAAATTACCCATGCATATGTACTGTCAAAAAATGTTATAATTATAAAATAAAATAAAAAATTAAAAAAAAAAAAAAAAAGAAATCATTCCTCGATATCACAACCCCAGAAGGAATACTGGATATGAAGAAGTTCAGGAAACACAGGAAGGCTCATATTAGGTAATACAGAGCAAGACAAAAAGAGGTAAAAGGAAATAATACATAAAATTAAAGCAGTTTTAATAAAGTCAATATAGGTAAGCAACAAAAAGAAGCTTAATTACAGAAGTGAGTGTTAGCACCATAATGTTTAAGTTAAGAGTCATTTCTTTCCTTTTACTCAATAACTGAAATAATTATGGCACTTTGAAGGACAAGGGCATTTTAGTTAAATTTTGAGAAGAAAACAAACAAGAAAAAAGCCCCAATCAATACTTTTTATTTTAATGGAAGAAAAAAAGAGAAAAGAGGAAAATATATATATATCTATATAGATATATACATCTATATATATACATCTATATATATATAGATGTATATAGATAGATAGATAGATAGATAGATAGATAGATAGATAGATAGATAGATAGATATATTTGCTTTCTTGAGATTGACCAGAAGCTGCTTTCACATTCCCAATCTTGGGTTTGTTTGCTTTTTTACAGTGAACTTGGGATAAGGATTGTTGTTCATCCTTTATTCTCAAAGCAGATCAAAGACATCATGAGGATGATATCTTGACTTGGGCACAAATTGGATTTGAGAGTTCAAAGTCATCATCCTTATTCTTTCCTTCAGAAGCACTGGAGTCCAGTGGCAAGATGGACTGGCAATGGTCCAAATGGAGCAATGAAATGTTTTGGGGAAGGGTCCGGCTTTGTGTGCATCTTTCCTCCTGTTATTTCCACACAACTGCCTCTTGTCAAACTGCAGAGAATAAGTTTCTCATTAAAAATGAGGACTTTAAGAGACTGTAACAAATATTTGCTCTGAATGAACGTATTTACAAATCTGCAAAACAAGCATGATAAACAATTCATGAGCTACTAAGATTGGATTCCTAAATGTCCTGTGAGAAATTCAGATACCAACAAAACCAACTTAGGGCTTTTTTTAAATGAACAAGCTGAAAATGTCATCAAAGTTTCAAGAATAATATCTTTATTTTAACTCATTTCCTAACTACAGCACAATTCAGATATCTTTTCATTTTAGAAGCAGAACAGAGAGAGGATCTAAAAAATGGAATCCAAAAGCACAGGTTCAAATCATGCCCCTGATAATAAACAGTTATATGATCATGGATGATCAAATAACTTCTGAGCCTCAGTTTCTATAAGCATCTATAAAAGCATCATAATAATTTCTCTAATTTCTATTTCACAGGGATCATTGTAAAGAACAAATGAGACAATCACACACATTTAAGTGCTTCCTATTTATCAAGTCAGTGTGGAAGGCCCTCAGGCCTTTATACAAGTACAAAAAAAATAAACAAACAAATCTTCATTTACAAGGATCTTGCATTTGAAAGCAGGAGTTGGGTGAGGAAGGGTGAACAAATACATATAAAATATATATGGTACAAAAATACAAGGTAGTTTGGGAAAGAGGGCAATACTAGTCGGGGGGATATTGGGAAAAGCTTCAAGCTGTAGATGTTGCCAGATTTGTGCGCTAAGGATGAGTGAGAACACACGAAGTGGAGGGAAGGAAAGAATATATATTCCAGGCATGTGAGACAGACAGTGAAAAGGCACAGAAACCAATATAGAGAATCGTGAGTGAGAAACAGAGTAGGTCATTTAGGATGGGACACAGGGTATGAGATAGGGATCCTTTTATACTGGGTCTAGTAGACCAAGGAAAGGAGGTTAGGCCTAAATGGTACAAAGCTTTAAAAATAAACCAAAGTTTATATTTTATTCTAGAGATAATTGCAAAGTTTAAGAACCATATAAATGCCAACTATTATTAACAAGGCTCATTATCATGTTAAACCATCCTAATCTAATATCATATAATAGGTTTTTAGCTTTGGAAGGGACTTGAGAACTCAACTCACTCAACCTGCATTTGAAAGACAGAGCTCATTAACAACATTTATGAAGGAGTTAATAGATTCTTTGCATCAGTAGGAAGGAGTTTGTCCTCAATGGAGGGGTTCAACCAGTCTTTATTAGCTTTGGATAAATCTCCTTTTAAGGCAATCCCTCTCTGGTTATGAGCTCACACAGTTCCCTTCCCAGCCTCTCTTCCCATCTAGGCCATGCAATAAAACCCTATTTTCTCTTTCATTTGATAACCTTTCAAATATTTGAAGATGTTGTTTATATAGAACAGGAGTTAGCAAATTACAGGTCAAATCTGGCTTGCCACCTCTTTCTGTATGACTTGTGGGCTAGAATGGATTTCGTATTTTTTTTAAAAAGTTATATAACTGCTTAAGAAAAAAAACAAAACAAAACAAAACAACCCCAAATGTGATTACATAACTAGTTCACACTGTAGGTAGCTCAGTACTCAGTCAGTCACCAACACTAGCTTTCTGCTGTGTGCCAGACACTGTGCTGTGCTAACAATTCAAAGAAAAGCCAAAAACAGTCCCTGCCCTCAATGTGGTCATATTTTTCTTGGGAGCACAACATGTAAATAACTAAATATGATAAGATATATACAGAACAGATGGAAAGATATCTGAGAGAGAACAGTCAGGTAGAGTGAGTGACTTTTTTGCAGAAGATTGGATTTGAACTGAATCTTTAAGGAAACCAGGGATGAGGAAGTTGAGTATTTGGGGTTCAGAAGATGTCATAGATGGCAAATAGTGATCACTGGCTCACTGTATATGCATTTCAAAGTAAATGGAGAAGACCATGTTAAAATATGGAAAGTTAGGAGGAGAGCACATTGTAAAAAGCATCACATGGCTAACAGAGGACTTTATTTGATCCTGTAGGTAATAGGGAGCCACTTCAATTTATTGAGAAGGTCAGTGACACAATCAGACTTCCAGCTTTAGGAATATTCCTTGGGAACTTGGGAAGAGTATGATTTAGAGTGAAGAGTGACCAGTTAGGGACACCAATGAGAAAGCAAAAGGCAGCACAGTTTAGCAAACAGAATGTTGGATTGGTAGGGTTTGAATCTGTATCTCTTCATTGGCTAGATAGTCTAGTAAGCAGATGACTGCTCCCTCTCTCATGGTATGTCCCCATCCAAGATATATATTATGCATTTTAGAAATGTGAGGAAAAAATATTCTTTGTAATCTGAGAGAATTCTATGTTTCCAATAATCAAGCCTAGGGTCTTATTTGTTTGTCTGGATAATTATTGATAGGTTCTTTCACATAACCTGAAAAATTAATAAATAGTTAAATAATTTTATATTAAACTGTTTTAATGAACTTGGTTACAAATATGCCTATGGGCATGACATCAAGTTATTAATAGTTTTTTTTTTTTTTTTTTTTTTTTTTTTTTTTTTTGGTGGGGATGCTCAATACCAAAATCTGTTTCAAAAGCAACATCTGTGATCCAGACCCCATATGCCATTATTTATGGCTGAGCGTGCTGCTAGGAGTTATATGATGTCCTCAAGTTGGTCAGACATTTCTTCTTGGGGATTTGCTATGCTCCTAGGAGGCCATTTTCAAAAAGTGCCTTATCATCTCATTAATCTTTATTAAAGTAAATTAAATTGCATCACTTGTCAATTATATGCAAGCACTTGGCAATAAATATGATTAAACTAAACTAATAATATCTCTAGGTGGGTGAATTACTGGAAAGTTCAAAGGCAAAGAGAAAAACAAAAAAAAAATTTGGAGATTTTTAAAAATTGTTTTTACCACAAGGATAAGTTTCCCTGACTCCCGGCCCAGAACGCCATCTAATGTGTTACCCAGCTGAATTAAAAAAATAAATTAATACAACTGGCTGAAATTTTAGAAATAAGATAGACAATAGAGGGGAAAAGCAGAAGATCCAGTTTAGGATGTCAAGTTTCAGATAAGGCAAGATTCCTTGGTTGGCAGATAGATAATTTTTCTTTGTAAGAGGCAACCACCAGACTGTAGAATCAGTCTCCCTAAAGGAAAATCCACCTGCATCCAGTCAGGATTATGAGAGGAGAAGAATTATGACAGGAAAGCAAACATTCAAGTATCCATCCTGTAAATTTTGAGAAAACCACTGAGTTTACCAGAAAACAAAGATATCATCCAAGGACACAAAGAGTATCGTTTCTAAAGAAGAACAGGGAACCAAGGGAAATATGTTATTGCACCTATTGGGTGATCAGAGAGCTATAAGGAATAATAAGATGTGACAGCTGGAAGAGACTTTTCAAGTCATCTAGTCAAGGCCCCATCTGAAGAATTAATCTCTTCTATTCCAATGTCACTAATAAGTGGCTATGCGGATTCTGCTTAAAGATCTCTGGGTATATGAAATTTTTCTTTCATAAATGAGTGTCTCTAAAGGTGATTATCTGTCTTATCCCTGTACTGGTTCTGCCCTCTTTGACCAAAGAGAATAAGTTAATTCTGTTTTTGCCATTTTTCTTTTAATATGATGACTCTCCATATATAATAACAGTGCTTTTATTATTATTATTATTTTATTTTTTTAACTTTTTACTTTCAAAACATATGCACAGATAGTCTTCAACATTCACCTCTACAAAACCCTGTGTTCCAAATTTCTTTCTCCCTCCTTTTCCCCCACCCTTTCCCCTAGATGGCAAGCAATCCAATATAAGTTAAATGTGCAATTCTTCATACATATTTCCACAATTATCTTGCTGCACAAGAAAAATAAGATCAAAAAGAAAAAAAGGAGAAAGAAAACAAAAAGTAAGCAAACAACAACAACAAAAAGGTGAAAAGAATACATTGTGATCCACACTCAGTCCCCACAGTCCTCTTGTTGGGTGCAGATGGCTCTCCCCATCACAAGACCATTGAAACTGACCAAAATCACCTCACTATGTTATATTATTTATAATATTTATACAACATTTTTAGATTTGCCAAGAACAAATATCTGTTATCTCATCTGATTCTAAGAACAACACTGTGAGGTAGGTGCCATTAAGGTATTATTAAGAGATTAAAATGATTTAGAGTTAAATAACTTATCCAGAGTCACAAATATAGTATTTGCAGGTTTAAAGAGATCAGGACTATACAGCTAGTAAGTACCTGAGATGGCATATGAACTCAAGTCTTCCTGAATCCAAGCCCGGAATTTAACCACTTGATACTGAGACGCCTCCTTATGGTTTAATATATTTCATGATTATGTTTCCTTGGCTAAGCTTAGTGACTCATATGATATGGTTTGGTTTCCCTATCACCTTAAAGAACCTCCAGACTATTGCATTTAGGGCACTTGGGCATTGGGTATACCCATATGTAAGCTAATTCTCATTGCTGATCAAGAGTTGAGACCTTGGAAGGGAGCAATATGGCAGCCAGATCACTTAATTTTGAAAACTTCTGCAAAATCCATATAGGTAGTAAATAATAGGACCACAAATCAAGCCCAAATACTTAACTACAAATGCAATATACCTTCCATTATCGTGGAATGCTATCTAGCATTTATATGGTGTCTTAAGGCTCGCCAATCACTTTACATGCATTGGCTCATTTGATTCTAACAATTCTGAGAGCTAGGGGATATATTATTACACACATTTTGCAGAGAAAACAAGTCAATAGTGACTGACTTGCACATAACCAAGAACCTTGTATTTAACTAAGACAGAATTTGAACTGAAGTCTTCCTGACTCCAGGTCCAGTACTCTGTCCACTGTACCTCTTATGAGAGATAATTTATGTTCCAACATGAAGGATTCCAGACAGATCTGACATAGATCTGTCTTCTCAGTGTTTTTTTTTTTTGTTTTTTGTTTTTTGTTTTTTTTTTTTTTTTTGCTCTCTCTTTTAATCCTGATCTCAAAGCATCCAGATTCTGGCCATCCAGAACCAATATTTACTGACAGACTGATGGCAAGGGAAGGAATTACTTTTGTAAAAACAGTAACAGCAACACTCATAGCTGCCTCCAGTCACAACAATTCCCTGAGTACTAGGCTCAAGTCATTCTAAGTTAGGATGAACAGCTTGAATTGCTTCCTGGGGGCATCCTTGCCTCACAGTCCAGGAAAATCAAGGATACTCTTAAAAGGACAGCTGAGTCACCAACAAAATGTAAAACTCTAAATCAGCAGGTCTTATTGAATTGAGTATTGTTGGAGGGAATTCAGGGTCAAAACCAAATAAGTATCAATTCCTACCATTGCCTCTCATCCTCCCACCTCTCATAAAGCATCTCTCCTTGATTTTAGGGATCTATTTGGCTTTAGCATGGGCCTGGATTTATAGACCCAGAAAATAGCTACCATTTATCACAGCTTACAGCTCAGATTCGAATATCAGACATTTATGTGTGCTTGACAAATGGGTATCACTTGATATATAGCAGAGAGGCAGGAGGTTTAGAAGCCCAGTGGCCACTGCATCTCCCCAAGCATTTTAACTAGTGCTGAGACACTATGTAGACCTGACCTGCGAGGACTGCACAATTCTTTGCCACAAGCTCTAGAGGATGGAGATAGAATATTTATTCCCACTATTGCCTGCCTGCCTGCCTGCTAAAAAGGCAGGATTACAACATAATGACTTGCAAAGTCCTACTCATATTCACAAAGACAGAATATATCAGAATCCATGCTTGGGTCTAAGACTCTTGGACTCCACTGCCTATCAGCCTAATCCTAATGATGGTATCACCCCCATATTGCAGATGAAGAAACGAGGCTTACAAAGGTTATAAGCTATGTCTTAGGCACAGGAGATGGGATTTTAACTTGAGTCCCATCTAAGTCTAGTATAAGATTTTCAATCCCTTTACTATTTTTACATTGTTCTCTAAGTGAGTTAAAGTTTTGAAATCAATTAGTCAAGCACTTATTGATTATCTCTTATGGGCTAGGATCTTCTACCTCTGAAACTTAATAGCCAACATATGACCTTTATGCATCTCATATTGAAGCTCAATCAATCATCCCTACTATGTGCTGCTAGGCTCTATGTCAAATATCATAAGCACATAAAAGTCACTTAGTTTTGGTTCTCAAAGGAATTACTTTTAATTGGAGGAGAAAACACAGACATATATAGATACACTGATATGAATTAATTTGGGGAGTGAGGGTACTACCAGTTTGTGGGACCAGGAAAAGTTGCATGTAGAAGACTTCAGTTAATTTTATTCATGAACATGACTAGGAGTTTTAAAATATGGAGATGAGGAGGAGGCAATGTATTCAAGATAGAAGGGACAGTCTATATGCAAAGCCACAGAGATGAAAAATATAGTACTACCTATAAGGAATAATAAGTAAACCAAATTTCTGTGGACCAAAGTATGTCTAAGATGGGATGTATATATGTGCTGAATTAGACTGAAAAGTGATACTTTAGGATCAGGTAGCAAAAGACTTTATATGCCAAACTTCAGAATGTATATTTGGTCCAAAAGGTGATAGGATACCATTGAAATTTACTAGGAAATGAATGAAATTTTTAGACTTCCACATTAAAGAAAAGATTTTGCTATATACAAGTGTCAAACTTCCTTCCTAGTGCGGTCTCAACTGGACTAAAATGGAAATTGGAAACAAAAATAAATAAATAAAGATATAAACAATCTTAAGTTATGTTCATATGTGATACCAGTAGAGTTTCTTACGTATGGAAAGTTTGATAACACTGAATTAGAAGATGGATTTGAGTGGGGAAAAAACATTAAGTGAGAAGGCCAATTAGATATTAAGAGTCTTGAGGATAGGGGGAAAATTTATCTTTCTCTGCAAAATGCAATGTAAGACACATACTGAGTCATCAATAAATACTTGACTTAGCTAGCCAAGGAACAGACCCAAAGACAGACCATGTGGTAGAGCATACTATTTTGCCCAGCTAGGTTTGGGGGGCAAGTAAATTGAAACTGATGATCTGATCCTCATACTCAAACTCAATAAAAAGGAGATATCAGGGAAAAGTTATTTCCTTGAACTTCCCTGTGTTTAAGATATTGAAACAACCTTAGACAGTGCTACTTTTGAAACTTAAGAAGGCATTTCTAACAAAAATCTTCTATAACCAATAAAGAGAATAATGAAAAGCAGAATCATTTATATATGGAAACAGGATCTTTGACGCTCAGAGAATTAGAAACCAAGTTATTAGTATTGCTCATTTGCTTTCTGGGTATAAATTTCTCGGGAAATAAAGGCTTAGTCAATCAACAAGCTTTTATTAAGTGCCTACTATGGGACAAGATCTGTGCTAAGTGCTATAACTAAAAAAAATGCCAGGGAGCTCACTAATCCAGCAGATAAATATCCAAACATGACATGATACCAAGAACTAGACTGTTGTCTGTCTCTGTAGATTCACAATGTGTACCACTGAATTTTAGAGAAGTTGAAAGGGCTCTCAGAGAACAAAACTTTCCTCAACATGGATCCTTTGTATATCATCTCTGACATGTGAAGAGACTGTATTCTGTTTGCTTTGGTTTTTCTATGGCCTACCAAAATACTTGACACAAAGAAGATAATAAATGATTGCTATTTGTTTGCTTGATTGCAACATGAATTTTACAAAGATATGAATTATCCCTCCAAGTACTTGATGCTATGAACCAATGCAGAGAAGAGCTATTGACATGAAAGTTGAAATCAAGAATTGAAAAAAGGTTGCTTTCCCAAACATAAGTTGCTGTGGATAGAATGCAGGGCCTGGAGTCAGGACAATCGAAGTTGAAATCTGGCCTCAGACACTTTCTAGCTCTGGGTCCCTGGGGAACGTCATTTAACTCTGTTTGCCTCAGTTTCCTCATCTGTGAAATGAGTTGGAAAAGGAAATGGCAAACAACTACAGCATCTTTGCTGACACATTCCCAAGAAGAATCAGCCACAACTGAAATGACTGAACAACCATAGAAACCATTCCTTTACAACTCCTTGAATGATTTTAAATTCCCTTTCCATATTCATCTTCCACTTTTAAACCAATCATCCCTCATGATCTTAAGTGACCTTGGAAAGAACTGAAAAGTGATGACACAGCAGGTCCTAGTTTAAACATTAGGAACTCCTACTTGCCATTTATGCATACCTTAGTCATTGTCTCTGGTTTTCGTATGGTGACCTTGGCTTTGATGAGTTGAGCTTCATCAGTTCCATGCTCAGAGTCTTCTACATAACTATCTTTTCCAACATCTGAAAAAAAAAGTCAAAGTAATTTTTCCACTGTTAAAGTACCTAATTATTTGGAACAGGTGGAATCTAACTGGGGGGAGGGGGAAGGAGAGAATGGCTGCTTAGTAGCTTAGAAAGTTCTTTTGAATGCCCCTCCCCCAATTCTCTTTTTATTAGTGGGATAGAAAATAATAATACTCAAGGGCAAAGTCAAAATGATGAATTACAGTCTGTTGCCAACCTGAACTCTCTTAACATTCCCCTCCAAGTAACTTTAAGCTCCTCAAATCAAAATCCGAAGTGACAGAACTAACAAAAGACCAGAGTGATAGTTTTTTCTAGCCTAAGAAAACTTGGAAGGTCAGTAGGAAAGGCCTGTGATAATGGGGTCAAGGTTAGCCAATGACACATATGGCAGCAGCAACAGTGATGGGCCTGAGAGACAGTGACAGTGGTAACAGCAGTACTTTTCTCTATTTTATGCCAGTAAACATTTAGAGATATAAAACTTCCCCTACAAATTGCTTTGGCTGCATCCCATAGATTCTGGCATGTTGTCATTATTGTCACTCTCTTGGATGAAATTATCAGTTGTGGCTATGATTTGTTGTCTCATTCACTCATTCTTTAGGATTATTTAATTTCCAATTTATTTTTGATAAAGGCCTCATTTCTAAAATATTATAGAGAATGGAGTCAAATTTATAAGAATACCTGATGGAAGTGGATATCTTCAACATAAAGAAGATCCAACTCACTTCCAGTTGATCAATGATGGACAGAAACAACTACACCCAGAGAAGGAACACTGGGAAGTGAATGTAAACTGTTAGCACTACTGTCTATCTACCCAGGTTACTTATACCTTCGGAAGCTAATAATTAATGTGCAACAAGAAAATGGTATTTACACACATATATTGTATCTAGGTTATATTGTAACACATGTAAAATGTATGGGATTGCCTGTCATCAAGGGGAGGAAGTGGAGGGAGGGAGGGGATAATTTGGAAAAATGAATACAAGGGATAATATTATTTTAAAAATTACTCATGCATATATACTGTGAAAAAAAATTATAAATAAAAAATTTATAAGAATACAAACTATTCTCCAGTTGTTAAGATGTGAACAATTTTCAGATGAAAAAATTCAAACCATTTATTGTCCAATGAAAAAATACTCTGTCACTATTGATCAGACAAATGCAAATTAAGACAACTCTGAGTTATGACTACAAACCTCTCAGATTGGCTAAGAAGATAGGAAAAGATAATGATGAATGTTGGAGGGGCTGTGGGAAAGCTGGGACACTGATACATTGTTAATGGAGTTGTGAATTGATGCAACCATTCTGGAGAGCAACATGGAACTATGCCCAAAGGCCTATCAAAATTGTGTACCCTTTGACCCAGAAGCAGTTGAAGTGATGTGAAAAAAATACTCTAAATAATTATTGATTGTAGAAATGCAATTTAAAACAACTCTGATGTATCACATCAAATCTATCAGAAATGACAAATGCTGGATAGGATGAGAATAAATAGGTACATTAATAAACTGCGGTGAAATTGTGAATTTATCCAACCATTCTGGAAAACAATTTGGAACTATGCTAAAAGGGCTATTAAACTGTGCATAGCCCTTGAGGCCCAACACCATTACTGGATCTATATATCAACAAGATTTTTTTTAAAGGAAAAGAAGCTCTATATACAAAAAAGAAATTCACAGTAACTTCTTTTGTCAGTGGAAAAGAATGGGAAGTTAAAGGGATGCCCATCAATTTAAAAAATGATTGAAAACCATATATGGTAATGATAATTATGAGAGAGTAGCACTGCCTTATAAGAAATGATGAGGGTGGTTTCAAAAGCAAAACACCACTAAAAATTAAAAAACAAACCAACATGGCAAGACTTATGTTGCATATGGATATACAACATATGCAGAGTAAAGTGGCAACTAGGAAATCATCGTGCCCAGGATGCTCAGCTGTGAAAAACTTGATTACTTTAATCAATACAATGATACAAAACAATTCCAAAGAACTCATAATGAAAAACTGCCATTTTTATCTCCTGAGGGAGAACTGATGAATTCTGAGTGCAAACTGGAAGTATATTTTTCTTAATTTCTTGGTTTTATTTTTACTTTTTTGTGATAAGGCCAATATGCAAGTATGTTTTGCATGATCCCACATGTATAAAATTGATATTATTTTGTTTGTCTTCTCAGTGAGCAGGGAATGGTGGGAGGGACTGAGAGGATTTAGAACTCAAAATTTAAAAAGAAAAATGTCAAAAATAATATTTAGAAGAGGAAATAGTCATTCTCTTTTAGAACAGATTTAAATAGATTCATTTTAATAGATCTAAATCTACAATGATTCATGTATATCTTTTAGGCAAATTGATTCTTTTTATAAATGAGGAAACGTGGTCTCATTTATTTTCTTCGACTTGATATTTATTGTGATTACATATGCCAAAGAGCTAAAAATGAATAAAATAAAATAATCACCAATGTTTTGACCAATAATCCTGCTAGAAGGAAAATACTTTTTGAGTATTTACTACTGTCAGGCGTTTTCTCCTTGGCTAAGATGATCTGAAGATATCTGGCACCTGAAGATCTTCCCTCTAGCTCTAGATACCATGTAACAGCTGGTTCCTTATATGAATTTGAGTTAGGAGACTTCAGCTTCTATTCTGATTGTGACACTTACTAGCAATGTAACTTTGTATGAGTGACTTCATATCTCTCATCCTCAGTTTTCTTAACTGTGAAATAAGGAAACTGAACCAAATGGTTTCCAAGGTCCTTTTTCTATGGCTAAATTGCAATTCCCACACTGTTTACTAAGTCTATTTTTGCCTCCCTTGAATTTCTCCCTATAGAGGAAAAGAATCAGTAAGCATATGTCTTAAAGTCAAAAAAGACAAAATGATTCCTATAAATCTCATAACCAAAATCCAATGAAAAAAGCCCAACACTATGGGTCCTGCAAATGATTAATTTGTACATCTATTTTATGTGTCCATATAGATATAAAATGTGCATATTTTATGAGTCCTGTAAACATTTCTCATCAAAGAGGGGTGACAAGTGGAAAAAGTTTCAGAAGTCCTCCTCTAACCCACCTCTCAACTCTCCCCCCATCCCTTATCAGGATAGACTACCTGATTGAAATGTGTCTTTAAGGACAGGAGCCATTTCATATTTGTCTTTGGAATACCAGCGCTTAGTAAAGTTCCTGGTACACAGCAGGTACAAAATACTTGTTGGATATGAAGACTAAATATTGCTCTTTTTTCTTTCATTTTCAGTGCCTTTAAAATAATAAAACAAATAATAGCTAGCATTATGTAATGCTTTATAGTTTACAAAGCACATAACAAAATCATTTTATTTTTCTGAAGATCCTCAGAAATAGATGTTATTATTATTCCCACTTCACAGGTTAGGAAAAGTGAGGCAGTCAGAATTTAGGTGTCCTGAGCTGTAAAGGGCTGAAATTCTGAATAGGTGCACCTGAATCAGACAACCGATCACTTAAGGCTAATTACCTATTGGACAGTGACTCTATTAACATGTTTAGAATTTCTCTTCTCACAGTTAATGCTGGCTCAATACTTGAGGTTAAGAAAATTGTAAGGAAGGATTAGGGAATGGAGTGAGAGAGGCAAGAGAACTTCACTTGGCCTCAGAAGGAGGAGGAGAGAAGTGTGGAGATTCAGAAGTCTAGAATCAAGGAAGGATACTTGGCAAAAGTCCTGACAGTTTTGTCCATCTCCTTCACTTCTCCCCCTAAAGACCAAAGACTTTTGCTTATCCTGACTCTGGCTGATTCTGAGGCTCCAGGGAGCTAGTCCAGACTTCACACTGAGTCATATGGCTTTTAAGAATTTGGGACTAGATTTGATCTGAGTACTTCTTGACTTTAGGTCCAGTGTTTTATACACTTTGAAATCTATGTAAAAAATAAGTAATCTAATAATATAAACTTTCATAAGAACTGAATCAGCATTTTTTGTCAATACTCTCACATTGAAATCATTTATTGCTATTGTTTCTTAAATTACATTGCCCTGTAGTAGCTATTAATATTTCAATTTTACCATGACATTAGTATAATCACTTTAAACATAATAACTTTTTATTGACAGTACATATGCATGGATAATTTTTTACAACATTATCCCTTGCACTCACTTCTGTTCCAATTTTTCCCTTCCCTCCCTCCATCCCCTCCCCTAGATGGCAAGCAGTGTTATACATGTTAATTATGTTAACCAAACAGTTCTCTTGTTGCACAGGAAGAATTAGATTCAGAAGGTAAAAATAACCTGGGAAAAAAATGCAAATAGTTAACACTCATTTCCCAGTGTTCCTTCTCTGGATATAGCTGATTCTGTCCATCATTGATCAATTGGAACTGAATTAGATCTTCTCTTTGTTGAAGATCTCCACTTCCATCAGAATACATCCTCATACAGTACTATTGTTGAAGTGTATAATGATCTTCTGGTTCTGCTCATTTCACTCAGCTTCAGTTCATGCTCTCCAGGCCTCTCTGTATTCATCCTGCTAATCATTTCTTACACAATAATAATATTCCATACCATTCATATACCACAATTCTATTTCATTCATGTACAATATTTTTTAAAAATCAATTCCACAACCAATGGAAAGCTTTTTTTTTTTAATTTCCAGGTATTTTCTATTAAGAAAAATACTGCTATAGATATGTTCATGTACCTAGGGTCATTTTTTCCACTGACCTTCTTGGGACAGATTCCCAGCAGTGAGATCTATGGATCAAAGGATTTTATCATTATCTCTTGCAGTTCTAAAATGCTTTCCAGAATAGTAGGACCAATTTCCTTCTTGAGATAGAATTTATTACTATGTCATTCTTTCATCATATTCATCGAATATTCTCATGTTTGGTTATCTGTGATTTGTTGTAAGGTTTAGAGGTAAAACATTATGGTTATTTTGATTTCCATGTCTATTATTGATAATGTGGTGATCCTTTTATGTGGATAATACTAATTTACATATCTTTTCTGTTTATATACCTGAACCAGTTATCTATTGGAAATACCTTAATTAGAATCATCAAGACCATTTATTTATCAATTAGAAATGGCTTCTGAATTTATATATTTCTGTAAGCTATTTTTATTTCTTGGAAATCAGGTCATTATAAGAAAAAATAAATCCAAATATTTTCACAATCAACTACATTTCCATATAATTCTTTGAGAAATACAAAGAAATTAAAAAATTAATAAAGAAATAAAAAAACGATAAATAAGTAAACCTAAAATGATAAAAGTAACATCTCAAAATAGACAGGAAGAAGAGAGAAACAATGAAGAAAAAAATTCTTTCTTTGAAGCAGGAGGAAAAAAAGAACCCAAAAATGTTGCAACAGAAAAAAGGACCGACAATTTTAAGTTAATACTTAAATGAAAGATGGGAAAAGGGAATAGAGGAGAGAAATAAGTAACTAAATAAATAGGGGAAATAATGATTTAAATATAACTCCCAAACTAGGAAAAGGGCTGATAAATATAGTAGAAAATTTGTGCGAACAAGGTTATCCTAAACACTTTAAGGAAACTGGTTATAAGTTCCAAGTATTGATTTTAATAGAGAAAAAGAACAAAATAATCTTAAACCTAATCAATAATTTAAAATGTGAATTACTTAAATGAATTAATTAAATGAAGAAAATAGAAAAAAACCCTTCAGTTTTAAAAAAATCTAAAAAGGAAAGTGATATATAAACATATATATATATATAGCTATCTGTAGATAGAAATATAGATACATAGAATTAAAACATTCTACATCAGGTGAATTAAAAAGAAAACTGAACCAAAATCATGTCATCAGCAAAGCAAAACAAAACCACAACATCAATATAGATAAGCAAGTTGATTTCATCATGCTTAAAGGAGACACAGATAACAAAACTATGTCAATTTTAAGGATGAATGCACCAAATGACATAGCATCTAAATTTATTGAAGAAAAAAGTTCTGATTTGGAAAAAAAGACATACACAATAATTCAAGGCATTAATGCTTTTTTTCATAGCTAATAGAAAGAAAAAAAGAAAAATATATGGAATGGAAAGAACTATTGTAGCTCTTAGAATCAAACTATTTTTGATGCCTTCTGAATGGGACCACTAAAAATATACTATATATTCTTTAAAACATATATTAGCTAAATAAAAAATGCAGGATTAATGAAGTGAATATTCAACTAAACCTTAGAAACTTAAGAGATCAATAAATATAAATTTAATGAGGAAATCTTCAAAATTTGATGGGAAATACATAACTGAAAATAAGTAAAGTGTTATAAAACTGATTGTTAAAAATTGATATAAAATCACCCAAAACCTAGTTATTTGAAAAAATCTAATAAATTGATCAACTTTTAGCTTAATGAAAAAAGTTGAAGGAAACTAATCAAATTAAAAATGAGTGAAGGGGAAAATCAAAATTGAAAGTAATTACTATAATCTACTGTTTTTATATATCAGCAAAACTAGAAATTTAAGAAATAGATGATTTTGTGAAAACATGTAAAATACCCCAATAACAGAGTACCAAATAGAAATTTTAAATAATTGAATATCAAAAAGGGAAATTAAAGTGGTAGAAAATGAATGACTAAAATTGGTGAGGAACTTGGGGGAGGACAATGATCAAATATCCTGGTCTATCTATATGGAATTACTGGAGAATTCTACAAAACTTTTTTTGAACATTTTATTTTTTCTTCAATTACATGTAGAAAAATTTTTAATATTCATTTAAAAATTGTGTTTTAAACACTCTTTCTCTTCTTCTCTTCCCTTCCTCCTCTCTGGGATGGATAAGCAATTTGAATATCATATTTTTAAAGAAACTTTTAAAGTTATATTGTTGTATTTCCAATTCTAAACATATTATTCTTTTTTTAAAAATAGGCAAGGATAAAAATAATACACTCTACTAAACACTTTTTATTTTTGAGAAAAATACATTCATAATGCCTAGTTAAGAATTTGTGATTTATATCTCTTTTCTTGTTTCCAAAAAGGATTTCAGTAACTAAGCCATTGTGGATTCAAATAAATCCTTTTATGTAATTTTCCCATAGAGAGAAGAGCGAAGTGCAAAAAAAATGTTCTTTGTTAAAACTAATTTATTCATATTTATCTAGGAATTTAGAACTTTATTTTTGCTTTTTTCTCAAAGTTTGAAATTACTAGACAAATGCACCTGCTATATTAAAAAAAAAACCCACAAAACTTTAAACCATTCCATTCAATCCAATCTGACAAACATATATAAGTATTTATTGGTTGCAGAGCACTACATTATAAGGGCAGCTAGGTGATACAGTAGAAAGAGCACTGGACTCAAAATCAGGAAGATTCATCTTCATGAGTTCAAATCTGGCCTCAGACACTAGTTATGTGAACCAGTTTCTCATCCATAAAATGAGCTGGAGATCCACCCCAAAATATGTGCCAAGAAAACTCCAAATGGAGTTACAGAGAGTTGGATGTAACTGAAAAACAAATGAACAATATTCCAGGAACTGGCCAAAGACAAAACAAAAATCAACTACTGTCCTCCCAAAGCTTGCATCCTTCTGAATGATATAAAAGCTTTTTATCTGAGACATGACGATGGACAATCTTGCATCAGACATCCAAGGTCTCTAATTCAGCATATTGTTTATAACATAGTCAATGGTGTTTAAGTGAAAAGCATCAGATGAAGAAAGCCATTGTACTCAATGATGGATTTCTTTCTCCTAGAGCATTTAAAAATAATCCTTTATCTTTATCCTTAGTAATAATTGTCAGTGTTTGGGAAGAATGACCAGGCTAGGGATTATTAGCTTTTGATAATGATTCGGATCTTCTAATCTTACTTGCTTAATCCACACCCCCAGAAAAAAAATTAAAATAAATCCCAACTCTAGACGTGAAAGACATTTTAGAGAACAGTTCTTCCAATCTCTATTGTACAGATGCGGAAACTGTGAGATATCTGAATATCCTATTTTATATATAAGGAAAATAATTGAGAAGCTTAAATGATTTGCCCAGATATTAACTCTCTGAAGAAGAATTCAAACTTAATCTTCCAAAGACCAAAGACCAAAGCCTCAACTTTACTAACCCCGAAACTGAAAGCTTTGCTTAATAATAGTAAATCTCACTATCACATGCATTAATGGAACCAGGTTGTCAATATTGTAAGATGGGTGTGATTAGGAAGAATCAAGCCACTGACTACTGAACTGAAAGTTTTACATCATATCATCTAATGTCAAATGTATTCCCAGTTCAAACATTTTTTCTACTTAGTATACTAAAAGTGACACACAAATTTGAGAGTTAGGAGATTTAGGTCATAGTCAAGCTTTGTCATTTGCAATCAGTGATCTGTGATGAGTCACACGACTACTCTGAGATATATTTTCCTTATACATTTAATTGTCTTACTGTTATGGCAGAATGTCTCACAGGGTTAGAGTCTTATGAGATAATGCAGTGAAAATGCTTTGCAAGGCTAATACACTTTGTAAGTAGAAACTATAATTCTGCTAATAATAACCATGTTTCCTATTTATCTTTGCATTTCCCATAGTGCTTAACATACGGCTCAGCACCTAATTGGCTCTAAATAATTGCTTAACAAATGGATGGATGGAAGCATCAAAAGGTTTTCCTTTGTGGCCTGAACAACAAAGCAAAGTGAACAAATCAAAAAACATTCCAGGACTATGGATGAATCTCTGTAAAAAAGACTATCTTGAATTTTAAATACTAAATCCACCAAAAAACTATGACAAAATATGGATGTATGCTAAATAGAACTTTTCATATTTAACTTAACAAGTTCTTCACATTCATCGTAATATAATTTTTGACAAAATATTTTTGTTGCTGTTGCTGTTCAGCCATTTCAGTTGGGACTTATTCTTTGTAACCCTTTTTGGGGTTTTCTTGGCAGTTACTAGAAAGATTTATCATTGTCTTCTCCAGCTCATTTTATAAATTGGGAAACGAAGGCGAACAAGGTAAAATTACTTGCCCAATCATATAGCTAGTAAGTGTCTGAAAACAGATTTGAACTCAGAGGAGTCTTCCTTACTCCAGGGCCATCACTCAAAATCTTAGCATCACATGTACAAAGCAGGATATTTGAGACCATTAAGTGCGCTTCTTTCATTTTTATAAAGGAGAAAACTAAGGTAGAGAGAAATTAAGTGAAATTAATTATAGCTAGTAAGCAACTAAATTCAAGTTTGAATCCTGACCTTCCAGACTACAAGGCCCAGTGCCTTATTCCTTAAGGATAGTCACTTATGGGAAATGTAAAAGAAGTGGGACATTTAGTGAGAAGTCGCTTTCCACTTGAATTTGGTCATCAAATTATGTTTCCTGAGCTGTATTCTTTTCAGTTTAGTTGAAGCAACAATGCTGATGGCTTAAAAATCAGAAATTGCTAATGAAGTGATTTTTTACATCTGTGGTTGCTTTCCTTAGCTAATGACTCTTGAGAAGTAGCTATTGAGAATTGCTATTTTTATGAATCTAAATTGTGTAAGACAATGATTTCTCTTTGGATTCTCAATTCTAGAATATGACTAGCAGCACTGCTCCAATAGTTTTGTAAATGTGGGTCATGGGTCATAAGGGAAGTTAGAAGAGCACAAATTCCAACTCATTACCAAAAGAATTAATCATAGAATAAGCTATTTCATTTAGTAAGATGGAAGCTTCTTGGCTGTGAATATTTTTTTCATTTTTCTTATTGTGTCATGAATGAATCCATCTTAAAAACTTCACTTCAGTCCATTCAGAACAAGAATTCTTGCATTTCTCTCTATTTTTACATTACCAAATGACCAATCTGTATCCTTGATGTATCTGTATCTAATGAAACAGATGGTTCTTGTTATTGGTTAGATGATAAGATTTTGCATCAAGGCTAAAGTACAGATAAACCCAACTATAAGGCTAATAAAAATAGAATTTAATTACATATCCTATGGTTTAAAAGTTCCCTTGAAACTTGCTAAGGGAAGGGAGTTACTGATTTCTAGTCTCCCCATAGTTACATATGTTTGGTGTGTCTGTATTCCTAAATTAAACCTTCTGAGTTGATTACAAAAGACAAAAAAAACAATTTTTACCACAGCAATTCCAAAGCTTCAAATGCTTACCAAATCAAATGCAATTGAAGTGATCCAGGGACATCACCTTAATGCTCAGAAACTCCTCAAAATGCTCTTGTGAACACCAATATTCTGTAGATGAAATGTCAGACTACTTATTGAGTTCTCTGCAACAAACTAATGATCTTTCTTTTTACTTCTATTTATTTGTCTTCATACCTCACACTTTTATGATTTATGAGGGATAGTATGGCATAGTTACAAGATACTGGTTTGTGTCTTATATTCACGAGTGTTGGATTTGTAATCTGGAAGATATGAGTTGAAATCTTCACTGGGCCACTTTTTACCTGGGATTCCATTCTCATAAAATGACTATCATTAAAGTCCCTTTCACCTGCAAATCTATGATATAATCCTTATAAGTATATGACCTTAGGCCAAATAACCAAACCTCCCTGAACATTAGTTTTCCCCTCAATTAAACAAAGGAGTTGGACTATATGATTTCTAAGTTTCCTTTCAAAGTAATAATGATTGTGAGTGGGGAGGATTAAGAAAACTCTGTATTTGGGAAAAATACTACATGCAAGATTTTGGTTTAAAGTAAATTACTATTTCCTACTTTTAATTTACAATAGATACCAATATACTTCATCTGTATAATTTTTTTTTGTAATATTTTTGGGTATTTGAGAGGAAACTATGCCGAATATCTGGAAGGGATATGTCCTTGAGTATTTGGAGGAGGGTCGTGCAAGTTAAGATGGATAGTGTTAGGGAGCATTTTTTCCTCAGCTTTAACAATAAATGTGTGTCATCCCTTGCAATAAATGAGGTTACCATTATTAACTGCAGATAAGAGCAAAGGCCTGGTCACAGACTTGGAGTACCAGTAGCCTAGTGGGAAAAGAGAATTAGGATTGAACAAAACCTCTTACCTAAAGTAGGGAGAGGTCTGGGGTTCACAAACTTTTTTTTCTTCTATCCTACTACCAAAGTCAGGTGGATTCCCAGAGTGGTTTAATTTAAAGTGGGTCCTATTTCCTTTTCTTCCTGCAAACAGATCTTCAGCACCTTCTGAAATCCTATCACTTAAGGGGGGCAGCTAGATAATGCAGTTGAGAAAGCACCAGACCTGGAATCAGGAAGGCCAGATTTGAACTCAGTTTCTTTAATTGTAAAATGAGTTGCAGAAGGAAATGGCATACCATGCCAGTCTCTTTGCCAAGAATATCCCAAATGAAGTCACAAAGAAATGAATGAACAACAATGAAACAGCTTTTAAAAAAGAAAATATTTGGGAAGAAAACATTCACATTTTGGTATAAATTTGTTCCATCAACTTATTTTCCTCTCACTTAGGCAATCAGATCTAGAAAAAATATTGGGAGAAGTTGGGTAGAGCATGGAAAGGAGTCAGAGGGAGTTAATGGAATATATCATGGGAAGGCACAATATGGATAAGCTATAGAATGTTATTAGGGTCTTCAGGATGAGAGGACTTGGGTTGCAATCGAGAGACTCAAGAAAGAAATATGGCTTAGGAATATAACTGGAGGGGATCAAAAGAAATCTTGAATTCTACAACAAATTTCACTAAAGTCAATCCTCCTCAAATGAGCATTCCTCTATTTTGTTACAATCTCCATCCTTGATGCTCATTTAACTTGAAGTTGTTTTCTCCTTCTTTGACTCTCCTATACTCTTCCAGCTCTAGAAAACTGATATTCTCTGTAAATATCTCATCTGAAGAAAAGCTAAATAAAAAAAAACAGAGAAATAATATAGGTTTCAAGCTTTTTTTTTTTTCTCCCAGTCTCTAAAATGAATAGAAAATGTTTTTGGGGAAGTGGAGCAATATTTCTCAGAGCCAAGAATTAAGCTTCACAATCACTACTGTGAAGTTAATGAAGACAGCAGGGAGGGAACTTTGCAAACATAACCTACGATAATTTACTTGGTTTTGCATCACCAGTAAATAAGGAAGGAATCTGTTCTCAGATATATCTATGATCTTATCACGTGGGATGTTCTTTCCAATGTTGCCAATCTCAGCCTAGACCTGACTGGACATCTTGTGCAATATCAATGAATTTCTGTCATTCGGACTGTGGAGGCATAAGCCAAAACTTAAGTGCTTTGATTCCT
The DNA here is from genome assembly GCF_048593235.1 of Sminthopsis crassicaudata. Taxonomy (NCBI): domain Eukaryota; kingdom Metazoa; phylum Chordata; class Mammalia; order Dasyuromorphia; family Dasyuridae; genus Sminthopsis; species Sminthopsis crassicaudata. The sequence continues at coordinate 215,903,102 of NC_133622.1, read as the reverse complement.
CTAGATATTCCAAGAATGTCAGTGGATTAAAGTAATTTGCTTTAAATCCAAAAAGACTTATTTTGAGATGCAACTTGATGTGCCAAATCCAGGTCTAGATTGAGTCAGGAAAATCTGGGATTTAAATACAATTAGTGATGCTTAAAAACCTATCTGTGACTTCTAGCAAATAATAATAATAATGATAATAAAACCTCTTTAACCTTCCAGCAATTCTCTTAAAATAGAGAATTAAAGTATACAATTACTTGAGGTAGGATTTGTTTCCTTTTTATCTTTGTATTCCCAATATCCAGCAGGGTATTAAGCATATAGAAGGTACTTAAGTTATGCTTGATGATGACTTAAAATACTATTTATCATTGCTGCCATTCTAATGAAGTGATTAAGGATGCTATTTAATTGCTGTTGATGAGTTTGCCTTTTTTAAACACATTACTCATTGGTTAGGCTCTCAGAGCCATTTTTTAATTTTTTTCAGTCACAAAGAAAAATATTGGGGAGCACATAAGACCTGAGATTGATATAGATGCCTACTGGTCCCTAAACCATGAATCACAGAGTATAACTCTAATTCTGACCCAAGTATCTTGTAAGTATCCCCAGGGACAAAAAGTGAGGGAGAAAGCATGAACATAGAGATGAAAAGTGCTGAAAAACCTCTCAAGGCACATGAGTTGACATGTGCTTTCACTTTATGCTTCTACCAAGAAAGAAAGTGTTTCTATAGCTGGTATTGCTAAGTAGACATAATAAATTATCATATGCTAGAAAGAGCTGTGGTCTGTGAAGAAACTTGGTTTTAGGTTCCAGACTTATCACTAGTTGATGACAATAGTTTTTGTTTTTGTTTTTTTCATCTCTAAAATGGGAGTTCTAATCCTGTACAATATCTATTTCAATGAATTGCCATGGTAACTGATATAAGATAATAAATGAAAATGAGCAGACAGTAAAATATTGTAATGCTAGAGAAACTGAGGCAAGATAGAGATTAGAGAGTTTTTAATATTTTATTTGAATTTCTGAAAGGGAGAGATTTTCTGGGGGGCAGATAAGAATCCGTTTCACCCCCCAGGGCTAAATTGGACATTAGCCTCAAAGAATTCAGCATCAAATGTGAGATTCCAAGGATTTTTATAGGGCACAAAGGCAGAAGTGGGGGTAAAGTGAACACTGGCAAGTGGGGATTTACAGGAATGGACCATCAATCTGGTTCTGACAGAGTGGGGGGTGAGGACCATAAATTCTTGATAATTTAGGAGGACTTAGGAGCCAGGATGTCTGAAACTGAGATTAAACATTTACAGTTTATGACCCTAAAATAGCCAGCCCTAAGTTATATCAGTTCTAATAGTCAAGAAAGGGAGGATTGCAACCAGGGGGATTAAGTCAGAACAATTCAGATAAACTGAGGCAGAACAATTTAGGGAAACTGAGGCAGAACAGTAAAAGGAAACTATGGCACAACAAAATAAGCATACTTTTCTCAGTTCCTAGGGGATTATCTTTGTCTGACTATCATTCTTTAAATAACTTAAGCACATCTAAAGCTTAACTCATATCTGGACTACTTGACCTTTCTGTTGGCTGCCTTGTCCTTGAGGAGATACCCACCTTCTTTCCAGCTCCCTGCCCCTGATTTTTTATTATTTCCCATTAGAATGAAAGTACCTTGAGAACAAGGATAGGTTTGTATTATTTTTTTTTTGTATCTCTTGTCTTTAGTACAGCATGGGATATACAGCAAGCATCAATAAATGCTGTATCTATCTATTGGATCCAAATCTAACCTGATTTGCCTAAACATATAGCATACTATCTGCACATTACGCAACTTAGTTGCTTTACTGGCTGGCCTGCTTTCTATAGTCATGGACCTAACAAGTTCTATGATAAATTGATTTGCTTGTAATCAAAGAAGAGCAGAGCTATAATTAGTAATTTTGAGCCTGGTGCAAAGTGCATTAAAGTGTCCTCAAATCAACTTCCAATTCTGAGACACTGAATTCAATGGGCTATGAATGTCTAGGTGCATACAAAACTATCAATGATTATATCAGAGAGGGTTGGGACCATGTGAGCCAAGAAATCAAGAAGGCATCTGGTAACTCCCTCCTTTCAAGATAAGAACTTAAGATCTATTATCTCTGTGTTGTTGAAGATCCACATATATTTTCAGATCTTTCTCAGATCAGCACCTCGTGCCAAATTCCTGGTCACTCTATGCTAATTCTGGCTCTGAGCAAATGGTCAATCAAACTTTCCTTCCACAGTAATTTATTCTCCTTTATGAGCCATTATCTTCTACTTTTCTTAATATTTTATATCTTCCCTACTCAACTCCACCTCTTTTTCAGAGTAAAAGAATGAGAACCTTCCATACTAATGATGATAAATGAAGCAATACAATTCAGTCATTTCAAGGATTCTTTATTCTCCTTTTACCCTTTCAAAAAGCTTTAAATAAACTTGTTTTAGTAATCTAATATGGTTTCCCTACTATTAGAATATACAGTGATGTTTGAAAAACAATTTCAATGGAAATAAAGATTAGTTTAGATTTTGGCAAAGCAGGGTTCAGATAAATATTTTTGTAACAATTAACAATTACAATTAACAAAGACAAATTAAGCATTCTTATCTTCCCATTTTATATTGCTGGTAAAGGGTTAACTTTTAATCAGCATGGTGTTGGAGAAAGAACATTAGCTCTAAAATAAGAGGACTTGGGCTAAAATCCCCACACTGCAATTTATCATCTTTGTGACCTTGGCCAAGACCTTAAAACCTTAATGGACCTCCATTTACTCATCTGTTTAATTCTCTGACTGTAGTACACAGCCTCTGGGGTTCCTATAGCACAAAGTCCATGATCCTAAAATTTTTGGCAATCTAAATTCTTTTCCTAGATTAAATCTATGATTCCATATTTCTATGATATTTTCATGCCTATCTGGGAAACTTGCAGAAGGTTGATGGAGAAAGCAAGCACTTTGGGACTTCTAGACAATATTGCTTGATCATCCCATTCTACATCGAACCAGCTTCCTCTCCCTGCAAATTCATTCTGGGAAATCTTGAATGCACGTTCCTTAAAGAGTAGAATTGTATATGTACAGATGTCCCCAAGTGTTTTACTTTTTTTGCATCCCTAGAACTTAATACAAGACTTTAGCATAGTTAAGTTCTTGATTGAACAACTGACATCATGATTCACTTATATATTCAGGATAATAGGTGGGAATTTCAGGCTGAGGAACAAAGATCTTTGTTTTCCTGTTATTACTCTTTAAGACAAGACTTGATAGAGTGGGAATTCTCCATAAAAACATACATATTATATGGATACTATATATGTGCATTATATGTTTGTGTATATATTACATATATATATATATATACACATATACATGTATATATCCATACACTTATCTATTTATCTATATACATCATATATATGTGTGTATATATACACATATGAATATGCATATGTATGTGTATACACACACATAAATAGTATGTATATACTCCATCAACAATTGAAACTCAACATTTTCAAAATCAAATTCATTTTCTTTCTTCTTCAAACTTCCTCTTTTTCCAATTTTCCTATTGCTTGAAATTACACCATTGAATGAATGAGAAAGATAGGTAGAGTTCTTGAAGCTCAATAATTTAATTATAGGACTCCCAAATATCCTACGGGATAAGCAATCAAAATAAATCCCCAAAGTTTATAGTGGGAAAAAAAGACAGGGAGAGATCTACAGGATAGTGAGACTTAAGTGAGGCAAAATTAAGCTATGAAATATTAAGAAATGATTATTGTTTAGAATAAGAGAAATAATGAACTTCTTCAAAAGATATTTGACTTAAGACTTAGACCACAGTCAAAAGTGTTTTAAAACAATAACACAAATGACCATTTCTATTCAAGGTTAAGTATCACTTATGTGGAAAAACTGACTCAGTACTTTGCTTTTTGTTGCACAGACAAACCAATATTTTAATTTTTGATCCTAAGAGGATAAACTAGACTGTGGCCAGGCAGAATGGTTTCATGGATAATCATATTTTCATAATAATCATATTAATCATATTGCATCCAAATGCAACATGGCTGACCTTTTTATGAAACCTTCAACTGGACTGAGAAAAGAGTTTGACTTGGGATGGTTTAGACTTGACAAACAAGTGAATAGTATAATCTAGAAGAATGAAATAACAATGGAATAAGGATTGGATGAAAAGAGAAATGCTTACAAACATTCTCAAATGATAGCAGCCATGTTACCTAACATATCACACCTGCAATCTTGTACACAGATCATCTTTCTTGTACAATTTTGGGGAAAAATTGGATACTGGGTGTGTGAACCAAACTGACTCCATTTTGGGATTTAATTCTGATTCTAGCTCAGTTCCCTATCTATCCAATTATAGGTCTAGTCCATTGTGAAAAAATTATGGGAATTGTGAGAAACAACAATTCTGTTTGGCTGAGACACTGGACCACTTCTACCTGTAGCTTAGATATCCCTTAATTAAGGATCTAGGTTATGTTGGTCAGAAACTTACTCAGAGATGAAGACTAATACAAGAAGATTTTTTACAATTATACATCTCAAGCAACCTATGTGTCTTATCTGAAAACTGGCTTTATACTGGTCAAATATTATTTCCACTTTTTTTTTTTATTGACACTTGAGGGGAGGGAAACAACTCTTTTTAAAATTTCAGACACATTTCATATCTTTTTCTTCTTCCCTTCCAAACATCCCCTAATACTTCCTCTAGTTATGAATCAGATTAAATAATTATAATCATGTTTTGTGTTCTTATTATCTTTTAATGCATAAAAATGTCTCCTGCTATATGTGAAGTCCAGTGCCAAACTGAGGCAGCTTGGTCTTGATTTCATATGCAATTGGCATCCATTGCTTGATAAATCTATATGCTTGGGAGCTCAAACTTTTGTTTCCTCAGTTATTTCATCCTTCACCCATCACATTTTTGGCAAGCCAGCTAGGAGAACGACTTCAAGTATTAAACTTCATTAATCATCCTCAACATATTAAAGTCTTTGGTTGCAGTTTTTCTGCAGTCTTTCTGGCTGGCTGCATTTCCCCTTTAGAAATCTTTTAAGATCAGAACATACAAAAAAAAAAAAAAAAGCAACAAGAAAGAAGGAAAAAGAAGAAAAAAAGTTATCACTAAATATGACACAAGACAAAGGTTTTTTTGAGCATTGTGTTGTTTATTTTAGCCATGCCCAATTCTGCATGACCCCCTTTTGGAGTTTTCTTGGCAAGATATTAGAGTGGTTTATCACCTCCTTCTCCAGGTCATTTTTCAGATGAAGAACTGAGGCAAACAGGATTGGGTGATGACCAGGATTGCACAGTTAATAAGTTTCTGAGGCCATATTTGAACTCAGGAAAATGAGTCTTGCTGACTTCAGGCCCAGCCCTCTATCCATTGTGCCATCTAGCTACCCTCTGAGCAATTTACAAAGACAATAAAAACACAGACAAAACAATAACATAAACACAAACATGTTAGCCTTCTTATTGCTTACTGAAAGTCTAAGTGCTTAATTTGTCACAAGTCAAGTCCCTTCTTTAGGCCAATTTTGCTACCCATTTGGACTGTATATATTTTTAACATAACCTGAAAGCTCTTCCATTTATTAAAGTTCCAGGTCAATAAAGTTTTCCCTAAGGGGGTGCCATTTTAACAATGTTCTAATTTCCTTGCTCTCAGACCAATTTTTTTTTCTAAGGGAAAAACCGTATTTTGGTTTTTGGTATTTTACCATTTTAGGAATCCATTATTTTAATAGAATTTCTCTTTTATATTTCACTATTACCAGAACTTGTTATTATTTTCAAGAGAACATCTCTTAACTTGTCATTCCTTTAGAGGTACTATCTCTTCTCCAGAAGGGTTGAGATAAATCAGCCCAAACAATATAGGGGCTTATCTTGCCTTACCTCAAAAGAATTTAAAATCGAAAGAGGGAGGCTGACCTCCAGGGCAATCTTGTAGGAAGAATTCCCTTTGTGAAAGATGAATTGGATTGAATTTTTCTGAAAGGCTGACCTGGCTGGCTTGCTATGACACAACCTTTCATTATAATACAAGTGAACTTAAAAGACTATTCTGAAGACTTCTTGGAGAAGACATGTTCAAAGCTTGACTGCAACAGCAAAAGACTCACATTTTTTTTTTTATAATTGGAAATATGTACCACCTCTCCCCCACCATAACCTAGAGGAGAAGTGGGACAACAGTAGTATCCAGTGGTTAGTCTAGAGATGACTAAAGTATTAAGAGATTTACAACTGAGTTTTGTCTACACAGGAACACAGGGTGAATGAATTAGTTCAAAGACCTTTTGTCTGACATAAATCACTTAACTAACCTAAAGACCAGTCCTGTATATATTAAAGCAGAGCACAAAATATAAATGGTGAGGAATTGATATTCAATTGTTAGAATTTGACATTTCAATGTCAAATGCCTGAAAGTCAATTGTGTATCACTGAAAAAAAAATGATCAAGATTTTAAATACACAGTTAACATGGAAAGGAGACTAGGAGGTAGCATTTCACAAATGAACTTACCTAAGCATGAATCACTAAATGCTGAAGAGGATAGCTTGTACAAATTGCTTTCTACCTTGTTCATCTTCCTACCTGAAAAGGACAGATGATATACTCTTCTTTAGGTCTGGGGTAAATAAGGTCAGGAATCAATTAAAAATCAAATATAGAAAAAATGCCTATTTTGTGCTAGTCATTGTGCTAGTTTCAGGGGAAATTAATATATAATCAGTCAACTAGCATTTATTATGCTCCTACTGTTTGTCAGGCACTGTGCTAAGTGCTAAGGATAGACACTATCTAACATATAACATACAAACGAAACAATCACTGTTAACAAGAAGGTTGTTACATTTCAATAGGCAAGACCAGAAACATACACACACACACATACACATATATGAACATATACAAAGAATGACTATAAAGAGAATTGATACAAATAAAGTCATAGTAGTTTGGGATGGAGGACACTAGTTATTGGAAGGATCAGGAAATGCTTAGCCACCATCTTGAAGAAAAAAAGGTGTTCTAAGAAGGAGAGGTGAGGGGAGACCCAGTTAGCCTTGGAGGATGATGTGCAGAATATATATTAGGAACAGAGAAAATTAGTTTGCCTACATCAGAGTGCAAGAGGGAGAATAATGTCCAAAAAAGGTTATAAAGACAGGTCTGAACCTTAACAGAGATATAAAAAGGAGTTAGTTATTAATATACAGGCATTAGGGAGCTATGAGAGTTGATATAGCAGAGGCTTACATTTTATTAAGGAAAAATCAACATGTACTCATTTATACACAAAAATAAACAAGGTTCGAGTCATTATAGTTACTACTCTAATAATGGAGATTATAGGAAATACTTTTTTGCAGAACTTCATGCAGAAGACTACATGATAGACTGTAATTGCTTTACCATAATCAACTATTGATGGCTTCACTTATGGATAGGAAAGTGTCCTAAATTAAACTAGAATGTAATGGTTCTCAGCTCTCCTATTCACCAACTCATTATTGTCCTTAAAATCAGCCCACTCAATTCTCCACTGGCTCATTTGCTAGACTAAACTCTCAATCTCTCAGTCTGACACAGCTGCCAACTCCTGACTCTGCAGTGGGGGCTGTCTCTAAGCACAGGCTGCTTACCAAGTAGAGGAAGAGATGAGCGTTGGAGCTATGAGGTGAGTTGGATGATTCTCACACATCTAGGGGGGGTATGCAGTGGAAAACCAACACTAGTGGTACCCAAAAGCCTCCTGCAAGCCAACATTTTGGTGCAGTACTCATTAGCTAAATGTGGTGTGCCAGGAGTGGCCAAAGCCTTCACATCCTGTTAAAGACCCATATCTGCCAGGAAATTTGAATTTGCTTCCCCTATTATCTCCCTACCCACTCAACTCCCACTAAATACCCAGGCACGCAAATCCAGAAGCCATTCTATCTTGGATTTGGTTGCTTTTGGAAGAGCCATAGGGCCAAGGTCAGAGAAAACAGGTACCAACAGTGATAGTTCACCTGGGTTTTCATCTTCAACTTTGCTGGCCTTTTACAGAATTCAAATAAGAATTAAATGCATCATATTAAAAACCTGCGATTTCACTGGATAGAAAATCCTCAGGAAATATGCAAATATGCTTACTCTATAACTCAGAGTCTTGAAGGACAGCCTGGTTGCATTGAGGAGATAAATGGTTGATTTAGGATCACAAAATCAGCATTTAGGTGTAAGATGTGGGACTTGTCCCCAGGCCTGCCCCAAAGTTAACTCTCTCTATATTATAGCATGACAACTTTCACCTTCCTTCTAAATATTTTATTAATCAATTAACAATAGTGAGGACTTTCAGACAATGTGTTATGTAGTAGAGACACAAAAACTAAGCAGAAATAATCTCTGCCCTTAAAAATCCAATAGGATGAAATAGGCAAAGTGGAAGAGCAGATGGGAGATGAGAGTTTTCTATTATACTGAATGTATACATACTTATAAATGGTTTGTTTTATATATATAAATATATATATTAATACAGATTAATATATATATATAAATATAATAATAAATAAATATATTTTATTTTTTATTATTTATAATATATATAATAAAAAATAAATATATAAATATATATATATATAAAACATTACAAAGCAATCCTAAAAGAGAGCTGAGCAGAATTAATTAAAGTGACAGAAGAGATAAAACAGATTATTCTGTCCTGTGGAACCAGTATTAAAGGATTGTAATTCAAATTCTATATCCTAGTTAAAGGAATCATTATTTTCATGACAAGGTACCTTCCATTGTTCCAAGTCCCTAGTTGTAAGAAAGAACTTCCTTATGTTATATTACAATGGAAAGAAAGCCTACTGAAGTTAGAGGACCTCAATTTGAAGTGGCCCAGTTCTGACACAACACTATAGGAGTTATAAGACAATTAAATGGGAATTATAAGTCACTTAAAATTTCTAAAAGAGTTGTATTACATTGCTTGTAGGGTTCCTTTTTCATCAGCCAGATCTCATAAAGCTATGTTGAGCCACATTCTGTCCATATGTAACTTCCCTTTAAAAGGAAGCAAACATTTACCAGTTCTTTCACCTCATAATCTTTAAAATATCTATCTTTCTTTTAAAACCTTTCACTCTATGACATCTTCCCCTGAACATCAGGGACTTTTGACTTAGATTCCAGATTTCCAAGAGGTCCATAAATAGAATAAAAATTAAAATTAGAAGGGGAAAATTATATCTTTATATCCACTAACCTCTAATTTAAATTTAACATTTCCATCACTTATGTATAGAGACAACCAATGTTATTTTGTGAAGGAATTCATAGACTTCATCATTCAAAAAGGTCCATGATTTTAAAAAAGCTAAGAACCCCCATTCTACACGAAGGTTCTGTAATTTCACCAATGTGGATATTCTATCCATTTATATCGGTACACTTCAGTAGATAATTTTCATCAATTGTCACAAATGGGAAAAAAAATCACCAAATGGCTTCCTTCTGAGAAGGCTCACATTTACAATGTTAGACTGCTTCTCAGAGAATAAGCATAGAATTCATTTATGACCATATCTTTTGAGACTTTCTAGCTTTGTATAACCAAACAGAACTTTGACTTCAAGGCCAAATTTCAAGAATGCAGGGTCACTTATGGGTCTTTAGTTTATAAGATTCAATATTTTTCTGAACATATTGTACTTCTAATTGCATCTAAGAATCCTGTTGACATGAAATCTCAAGGTAGTTCACAGGGACCCAACAAAACCTTAACTAGAACTTTCTTTTCCAATCTCCCAAGCCAAGAATAAGTAACTTACCATGCTCTATTTTATGAGTGGTTGATGGTCCTGGACTTGAAGATTGTGGTTGTGTCTGATATGAGCAATAAAATGAAGAAAGTTTACTCAGATTTTGAGGATGGGTTTGACTTCTAGAAGGCTTTAAAGGCTGTTCTTTTTCTATTTCATTCTTGTTCATGTTCATACCTGAAAAGTCCAAGTGGAAAACATGAGTAGCAAGAAATATAAGCAGTAGGCAAAGCAGTTGAGTTTTTAAAAATTGCTATAAGTATCCTTAGAAAAGCAGTTATGATTGTAAAAACAGGATGCAAGAGACAGGACTGTGTAATGAATGCCATTGCTGTGAGAAATTCCTAGGTTCAGGTGCTGCATCTGACTGTGCATTGTATATGAAATCTGAACAAGTCACCTTCTTCCAGCCCCAAAAGCTCTGTAGAAGTACAGGTGGCAGAGGAGAAAATGATTTATACTAGTCAAGAGAATTTCTGTACAGAATTTTCCTATGTCATAAAATTACAGGAATGGATCAAAACACTCCCAGCAAATGAAGCAAAACTAATCTAAGGCTTGAACTAGATGAAATACTGATCTGTTTTGGATTTCATTTGGAGACTTCTTTCCAGTTCTAATAATGCCCTTATAATGAGAGATCACAATCACTCCATGCACTCTGGCTTCATGAGTTGCTATGGCCAGAAATAGTGAAAATTTTATAGCTAGTATTCCACCCTTTTCTATATATCTTTCATATTTATATATTTATAATATATTATGTAATACTATATTATATATTTATTAGAGATAAATAATGTTAAATTAAGTTAAATATTAGATTATATTAAATATTAAATTAAATAGATTAAATTAATAATAATATTGATTAAATATTTATTTAATTATATATATATATATATATATATATATATATATATATATATACACACACACACATATATATATATATATAAGTATATATATCTTTTTTCTTTTAGCTACTATTCTCTTTCTGCTTTCAGAACTCCTCCCTCAACCATGGAAAAAGTAAAAATAAAAATATTACACATTTGAAGTCATACAAAATCTCTCTTTCTGATTCCATCAGTCTCTTCTCTCTGGAAATAGCATTTTATTTCATTGGAATTGTTATGAATCACTGTATTTATCCTCAAGCCAGAGAGGGCATAGCCATGTAAAGATAAAAGATAAGAGATGGATCTTTGGGTGGGAATGGAGAATAGAAAGTAATTCATTAACAGAGAATGCACAATATCAAAATTTTTGGACAGAGCTTTCCTTCTTTTCCCTTCCCCCCATCTAAACAGTTTCTAAGAGTTACTTAGTCTTTCACAATCAAGTAGTTTTACATTACTATTATTGTTCAGAGAATTCTTCTGGTTTTGTTCACTTCAGTTAGCATCAGTTCATGTAAATCTTTCCAGGTTTTTCTGAAACCATCGTCTTTATCATTTCTTACAACAAAAAAAGTACCCCATCACATTCATATATCATGACATTCAGTCAGAATAGGACTAAACATAGATCCAAATTAAATTTGAATGACTAGTTAATTTGGTTCTATTGAAATGAGCATTTGTATTTTAAAAATCAGCAAATTAATACAGTAAATTCCATTTTAGATAGATGTCATCTCTGCCATGAGAATACATATATTCATGGTTTTATTAAATCAGTCCACTAGGATTTGCTAAATATCTATGGTTTTACATGTCCTGTAATAAGGACTAGAGATGCTAACCACAAAATGAACCATTTTATGCTCTAAAGCAGTTTATAGTCTATCAAAGGAAAACACATACACACACACACACACACACACACACACACACACACACACACACACACACATATATATATATATATATATGTAAATAGAAAATATGTTGTGTGTATGTGTGGGTATGTGTGGGTATGTGTGTAGAGACAAAGTGATAATGGATGTATGGGCTTTTGGATGGGAGTGAAGGATAGGAAGTAATAGTACTATTATTAAACAGGGTACTATTATTAAAGGGAACTATTATTAAAAACAGACTATATTCTTGGACAGTTTTCTTTGACTCCTGCCTTTCTTTTGCTTTCCTATCTGCCCCATTTTATTAGTTTCCAGTCTTGTTGATTTTACCTCACCAAATCTCTCTCCTTTATATCCACTTTTCACCACTCACAAGGAGACCGATATAATCTAAATCCTCATCACGTCTCATTTGGACCTTTTTTAACAGCCTCCTACTTGCTCCTGCTGGAAGTATTTCCTCTTCTATTTCATCATCCATACTCAGTCTAGGAAATGATGCTGAGACAAAAAAAGTCTGACTATGTGACTCCCTTTCACAAGAACTTTCTGAGGTTCCTTCTTATCTCAAATAAAATATAGTCTTAATCTGGTATTTGATGGATTTTCATTATCTGCTTTTATGGACATTTTGTATTACTCCCCTTTACATATTCTATTTTCTAGATGAAATAGTAGACTTGGACCTCCCCTTTACATATTCTATTTTCTAGATGAAAATAGTAGACTTGGACCTTATACATTTTCTCCAGAACAATAGAAAATTTAATGATGGCATGTTATTCCTTTTGCGAATAATAGCATTTAATAATTTTTATTTGTAGTATTACATTTTCTTTAAATTAAAACAATTATAAAATATTCCACAAATTGGTCTTAGTGCTCTTCTTTGAGATCATAGGAAATATAATCTTTTTTCCCCCTATAGCCCAGTTTCTCCAATGTTCTGTGGTGGGCAGAGTGCTGGAACTGGATTTTTGAAGGCCTGGGTTTGAACCCTCCTTCATATTCTAGCTGTTGAACACTGAGCATTCTTTCAACTCTCTGTGCTAAATTGTCCTCACCTGAAAAATTACAAGAACTTGGATTTGATCATCTCCAAGGTATTTTTCAACTCTAAAATTATAATCCTAAAAAAAGAAAAAAAATGTGCAAAATGGTAGTCCTATCGACCTTGTATCTTCAATTCCCAAGGTTCAATATTTCCAATTACTTTAAGAAATCTTTATTTCAGATAGCTCCGAGCCATCTCATCAAGTCACCACATCCCCATTCACCCACAGCAAAGTCAATTTAACTTTGAGAGATTAACTGTGAGCAAAGGTCATCTTTAAAAGGACATGCATTTTATGTATAATATCACCAGAATTGTATATGTGAACTTATCTTTAGAGATATGAGAAAATCTAAATACTAGACCCAGAAAATAGAATATACTATTTCACTTTAGTAGCTTTGCTAATTTTTCCTCTTTACCAAGAGTATGTTTGTATTTGCAGATTTGTTTTTTTCATTAGTGGGGGCATATGTCAAAATCTTAGGAGACCCCCTGTTTTCCAGAACTGAGACCCAGCAAGCAAGTTGTGCCCTGAGCTTGGCATAATAACAATCCTTTGAGCTCACCCTTTGGATGTTCTCACCTCTCGCAAAAATCCCATAATTATCGTATTGCTTTGCCAAGCACCAGGTGTTCTCAGAGATTAGACAAGCATTGGACAAGTACCCACGTTCTGGTCACAAAGTCCTGCTATGAATCAAGCTTGTCTCATTGTTGCTGTCACCTCTCATTGTCATGGCTACAACTCATTACATAGCCAGTGGTGTAAGTATTGTGATCTCCCACACATTTTCTTGGGGTTCCCCCAATAGGAGAGTGACTATCACATAAGTCTGCCACCAAACCCTTTTCCCTCTTACTCTGAAATCAAACTTTTGTTTGATTCCTGACTCTCCAGTCTCTAGGCTGTTCCATTCTACTCTGGCCACTCAAAGGTTATAGACGGGTTTTGTCCTGTTGACACTTACTATATAAAACCCCTTGATCAATCAAAGTTACTAAGCTCTAGAGTTGGAAGAAATTCTCTATCCAGTCCCTGCATTTTACAGATGAGTTAACTGAGGCACAGAAAGCTTGAATGGGATCTGAAATCAGGCTGTTTGATGCCAGACCCAGAATGAGAACCACACTAACTGGGAATTTTTCTCCCAATTGTGGTTTTTCAAGTTGGCTGGAAGTAAATACTTAAATGATTTGCACCTAGCCACATGAGCCCTAATCCTTTTGACTTCCTTACTTCTACTGTCATTTCAAATTCTCTATATACAAGGTCAAATGTTTGATGAAGTCAGGTTCTTCAGAGGCTACCCAACTCTACAATCTCCTTATGATTATGTTAGCTGAAGTTATGAAGATTCTGGAAAAACACACACGCACCCCCACACACACACGAATAGAGAGAAAATGTGAATAGAGGAAGAAAAAATAAAACAACCTTTCTGCTAAATAGAAATGTCCTTGGGGATAAAACAGTGAAATTCTCAAGAAAAAAAGATAGAATTTTTTAAAAAGTTAATAAAATTTAAATCTGTATTTATTTAGAAATTTTGTGGTTCCCCTTTTTAAATCTCCTATGTATGTATACATTTAATTTCTTTCTTTTTTTACATAATAGCTTTTATTTGCCAGATATTTGCATGGGTAATTTTACAACATTGACAATTGCCAAACCTTTTGTTCTAATTTTCCCCTGCTTCTCCCCCCCACCATGGCAGGTTGACCAATGCATGTTACATATGTTAAAGTATAAATTAAATACAATATATGTATACATATACATTTAATTTCTAAAAGAAAGTGTAATGGTTGCTGTCAGTAGGCTGAAATACATAACTGATGATAATATATATGGGAGAAATAACTTAAAAGACATTATCAAGAATATACATGAGAGAAAAGAGTCAAGTTTACAGCATGGATATGACAATTAAGGGACTAATGAAATTATTTACAAGGGTCATTTAAAGTAACCAAAAGTAAGCCACCATTGCAATTGATTGCTGAGTTGGATTTTTTAATGAGGAGTTTATGGATGGAAATAGGAAATTATACAACACAATATTGCAAGGAATGATTGTGGTCTTTACTGGTATCCAGAGTACCTTGGCCCAAGATTCTTTCAAGTTTTTGTCACATTAAAAACTCATCACAGAAAGTTAAGGACACTTCCAGAAAGAACCTGACTTAATTTCTCTAAAAACAATAAAGGAGAGAATTCCTTCTCTCAAAAGAGTTATAACCATAGGGAATAAGGAGGCCAAATCTTAACTTGCCATAAATATTTCTCCCTTTTCTTTTCTCCCATTCCTTTGTGTTAAAAAAATTAATATTCCTATGTACAGGCTACAGAAAGTTGTATCCCTCCAACTCTTCTCTCCCCTCAATAATTTTTATTCAATTTTCTTTCATTTACTTTACTGAGGAAATTTTGCCTACAAATATTAAATATTCAACATATTGCTTTAGCCTTTTTGAGAACAGGCTGAATTAGCAGAATATATGTTTTTTCCTGATTTCAAGTGATCCCCAAGATACCAAGATTTCTTTATGTTTTAAATGGTAACTGATTTTTAGAACCATACCCCCCCTCTCAAAAAAAAAAAAAAAAAAGAATCATGCCAGAGAGAACCTCAATTACTACAATGAGGGCATTCATCTACCAATTCAGTCAACAATCATTCATCTATTAAATGCTCAGATGTACAATTAATTATACTTTACATAAGAGATCAAGGATCATATAATCATGGAATCTTAGATCTGGTAGGAATCACAGACTCACCTAATATAACCCAGATTTGGATCTCTTCAAAAATATTCCTGAGTTACAGACCTACAATATTTAAGTACTGACTCATAAGGCAGCCCATTACACCTCCAGACAGCAGTCATTCAAAGTTTTTTTTTTTTTCTCTGATATCGAACATATGGTTTCCTCTCACCAATTTCTCTGACTGCTTCATCTTTTATCCTGTGGAACCAGGTATTCCAAATCTCTCTCCTTCATGACAACCCTTCAAATACTTAAAAGTAGCAGTATATGTCCTGCTTCTTCTACCTCCCCAATTCTTCTTTCAAGATCTTAGTTCATTAAATGTCATTGATATGATGATGCCTTGGAACATATCTACAGGAACTTTAAATATTTTAGGTAATTGATCTGGGCCAGATGACTTAGATGCACTTAGGTTATTCTACCCTGTTTATCTCTGTTATCTTGGGTTTACATTTCCTATTAATCTTTTTGTTATATTTAGGACTCTCTCATTCCCAAAGTGAAATTTATTCTCTGTTAGAGAAAACAGAAGAAAAATTAGTTAAATAAATTTATTTCTCTTGAAATCAAAATCAGCCATTTTATTTCTTGTGATTTTCTCTCTGGTCACAAACTCATCCATAACTCATAGATCTTATAGATACATGTTCTCCCCTTCCCAATGGTCCCATAATTTACTCATAATATCACCCTTTATATCTAAAAATGCTTTGGCCTTATGTTGGTATATACTGTGAAATACTGGCATATACCGACTTTCTTCCAAATGGCTTTCTAATTTTCCGGGCAATATTGGTCAAATATTGTGTTTGTGCCTCAGAACCTCAGGTCTTTAGGTTAATTGAACACTAGTTTACCATGGTCATTTACAACTATGTATCATGTACTTAATCTATTTTATTGATCCACCACAATACTTTTAACCAGTACCAGACTGTTTTGATGGTTACCTCTCTTGATACAGTTTGAAATATGTACTTCTAGGCTGTCTTCCTTCATATGTTTTTTTTTTATTTTCTTGATATTTTGACCTTTTTTTCTTCCAGATAAATTTTATTATTTTTCTCAGCCTATAAAATATTTTTTGGCATTTCAATAGTAAGGCACTAAGTAAATTGATTCAGGTGGAATTGTCATTTATATTATGAGCACTTGATATTTCTCCAATTGTTTACATCTCTATTTGTGTGGAAAAGTATTGTATTTTCATGCAGTCCCAGAGTTTACCTTGTCAATTGGATTCCCAGATATTTTATACTGCCTGCAGTTATTTTAACTGGAATTTCTCTTTTTTTATGTTGTTTTTTTGTAGTATATAGAAATGTTGATCATTTACATAGATATGTTTTTTTAATTCTGAATCTTTGCTAATGTGAATTTTTCAACTAGTTTTTTTTTATTTGATTCTTTGAGATCTCTAATTTATTCTATCTATCTATCTATCTATCTATCTATCTATCTATCTATCTATCTATATTCTGCTGTTTATATACTGTCTTTCCCATGATACTTTGAGCTTTTTGAGAATAGGGACTATTTTTTGCCTTTCTATTCTGAAAGCTTCCCATAAATATCTATTATATTTCAGGTACTAAAGGATGCTAATTATCAGGCCATTTGGGACAAATTCATAATCCTATAATGGACTGAAAAAATAAAGAAGACTGGAACAGGATGGGGAGAAATGGTCACAAATTGTGTATAAAAGAACTGAAGCATTTAAAAGATGGAAAATTCAGCATAAGTCAAGAGTGTGATATTTAGAAATAAAAAGTAAATCTGGATTAATAAAATTTTTCTTAGAAGAAGAGAGATTTTAACCTTGTCCTGATCCAACCATTTCAGGCATCCTGAACTCATTTTGAGGACACATTTTAAGAAACATATTGACAAACTGGAACCTACAGAAAAGATTAACAGGAAAGAAAGGGATCTCAGACCCCTTTATCTATATTAGAACCAGCTGAAATATTTAGGTATATTGATGCAGAAGAAAAGTCCTGGGGAAAAGTAAAAAAGTTTATTGAAATAAATTTTGAGTGCCTTTATATGAATGAGTTTACACTCATTCTCTTGAAATAGAGGGAGAATCATACACCATATAGCAAACCCTATTGAAATGAAGGCTACCTAATTATCAAGATTTTTTGATTAGAATGGAAATTAGAGAGAGAAAAATGAATATTCATTTATATAAAGCCTACAATGTGCCAGGTACCATGCTAAGAACTTTACAAATGTCTCATTTCATCTAAGTAGAACTCTCCAAATGAAAAATACTCTATCTCAGATGGTAAAGGCCTTTCTGAGGTCCACAAACAGCGATGGGATGCCCACTTTTAGAGTAAGTCATAAAAAAGATTCTTGGTCATGTCTGGATTGGTCTAGCTGCTCTGAAAGCTTCACTGTCTCTTGGCTTTTATGATTCTAACAACTGAAGGACATGTTTTACCATTTAATGAAATACAACTCTTGTGAAATAAGAGCTTGAGACCTTTGATGTCATAGCTAATGGATGAGGACAATGGAAGCTTGAAATACAAGCATTATGTTACTCATCAGGTTTTTTCAATATACTTTTCTAAGTGAAACTCAAACCCTGAGTACTAATTGACTACTGACCCTTTATTCAGCATTTCTGATGAATGTTGAGGATATAGAGAAGCATTAGGCATATATAGAAATAATGGGCTACATGATGTCTTATAATCAAGGGGTTCACATTGTTGCTGGGGAGATAAGACCAAGAGACAAAAAAACAGCAAATCATGCTCAGCTCCATCACTCAGGAACTGTGCACAGCCCAATAAAAACCTCCCTGGGCCTCATTTACTTTATAAAATGAGGAAATTGGGCAAGCTGACTTCTAAAATTTCTTCCAGCTCTGCTTCTCAAACACCTTTGTGTTAATATCTAAAAAAATTTAAAAAAATATATGCCTACTAGAAGGATTTAGAGGAACAAATAATTGGTGAGGATTCTGAGAATTCTTGGGAAAAAGTCATATGAGCTGAAACTAGAAAGATGAGAAGAATTTAGAAAAGTGCCAAAACATAAAGCTTTTGTGAAATAGAACTTATTCACTGACTATTCTTTCTCCCCATCCTAACTAATTGATTGATACAGAGCAGGGACTTAAAAATCTTCCTGATTGATTGGATTAGCTGAAGAACTGTAGCAAAGACAACAGGAAACTAAGTAGCATGGTGGATAGAGTGCTAGGTCTGGAGTAAGGAAGACTTGAATGCAAATCTGGCCTCAGACATTTATTAGGTAGGTGGATCCTGGACAAGTTACTTAACTATTTGCTTCAGTTTCCTCATCTGTAAAAATGAGGTGGAGAAAAATGTCAAATCACTGTCACTACCATAGTTGCCAGAAACTTATGGTAACGGTTATGGGAGTTTTCAAGAACCTCCCAAAATGGGGTCACAAAGAATCAGACATTGCAAACTGAACAACAAGAAAAACAAAAAGGAATAATATGGAGGAAGGAGATACAGATGCAGCAAGTGTAAGGTATTGTGGAAATGTTGAGAGGGAGATTTGTGAGAAGTAGGAAATAAAGAAAGCAAGGTAGAATCCAGCAGATGATTTGATATAACAAGTAATAGAAGCCACTGACTATTGTAGAACAAGGGAATAGCAAGGGAAAGTGATACCTCTGCCTCTCACAAGACTTCTTTTAAAGCTCAGTACAAACACTATCAGTGGTCTCCTAACCTTTCGGATCATGTATCAATATTAGTTTAAAAAAATACACATACACATATGTATATACACATACAGAAATATATACATGTATATATATATATATATACATATATATAAATATATAATGTATATTACATATGTATACATATTTTGAACATGATTTGCATTTTGTTTACTTATTTGTGATTGTGAGGTATCATAATCTACATTATTAATCATACATAAAATAGACATTTTAAAATAATGAGATAAATTAATTGGTTGCTAATAATATCATAGATTTAAAGCTGGACTGAAGCTTAGTGATCATTGACTCAAATAACATCATTTTGTATATGGGAAAGCAAAGGTGAAGATCAAAAGCTAGTTTTTTTTATCAATACCATCATTGCTATTTGTTGATTTAAAAATATTAAAAAAAATACTCTTATGGATATGAACGGAATGTGAAAAGGATCAGGGAAGCTGTTTTATAACAATAAAACAGGCAACAAAATGAGATCCTGGGCTACAGTGATGGCTGTAAAACTGAGGATTGTAAATGCTAGGAATTCATGAATTAATAAAAAAAAAATTCACTGAAAGGCAAACAAGTTGAATTATTGTGGAATTGTCTCAAAAGAAGTAAGTGAATCACAATCTCCTTAACTTGAAATCAACATTTTAAAAATGCAGAATTAGCTTGGGATGCAGTCACAAAATACAAATGTGGCAATCTCCTTCAAAAAGCATTTGGCAGATAGTTGTCAAATACCAGAGAATGTTTTTCTTTAGAATCTGCCTTATTTAAAAGGTGCTAAAGATGTGCAGCAGATACATCTGTATATCAGTAAGACCCAGGTCTTCGACTTAAGGACAGATATGGAAAATTCAAGGAGTCCTTTCACTTGGATGTTCAAAAGACAAAGATGTTCAAGAGTTTAAATCCTACAATTTCTCTCAGCTGCTTTTCCCAGCTTTTCCTGCTTCTGCTCAGAGCTTATCAAGTAACCAGAATCTGTGAATCCTCTGCTTAGGGGGCCCATCTGTAATGCCCCCTTCCAATTTTTCCCTTTTGAAAGAATAATAAAATATGAAGAATTATATTCTTATACCAGAACTACATCACCTGCCATGCTTGGAACAGAGATCATTCCCAGATTGTCCTCAACCCATATGATCATGAATAGTCTATATTGATGAGCAGAATGCTACCAGTAGGTCAATGTCTATAAACTAAAGGAACATAAAATGTGTGCTCAATTACATATCTGTTCTCTAGTATGGAAATAACTAGATGAAAGCAAATCCAGCATTCAAGACATGATCACAAATCAATATTGAGGAAAAATCCACTCAGAGGCTTTGCTTTTATTTCGTCTGAACATAATTGGTAAATGTAATAGTTTAAAAGATCTCTTTTTGATTGGTTATTTTATTATATTTTTGATCAAAGATATCCTTTAGTCATTTAATATTGACATCACATTGAATTAAAAGAGGATTTTATATAAATAATCTACAATTTTTCTAATTATAAGAATTAAAAAGATAAAAAAAATGCAAATCCTATAAATTAGATCTGATTCTTAACTCACGTTTATGGGCAGCTTGCCACCTATGATCAAGAAAGGTCTCATGGAACAAGTCATACTTTAGCCAAATCTTGGAAGTTATGCTTTCCTTCTGGCTCTGTCTTTTGGTCAGACATCCCTATTTCGTCTGGAAATGATATAGTTGTATTCTTTGTAGAAAAGGTTTTACAGTTTCTATGGGAACCATAATTTCAGATTTTCCTGAATCTTGTTCATTTAGGTTGTCAAATATGAACATGAACCTAAATATTCTTAGCAATATAGAACAAATGAAGAATTTTCTTCCAGAGACTATTAACTATTTATTTCAACTTGTCTAGGATCTGATAATTTTTGAAGGTACTGAGGTATCTGGTTTAGCAATTTTTTGTATGAATATGAATTAATACAAAAAAGGATGAAGGCATAAACTCAAACTCAGTCTACTAGAGGCAGAATACTAAATTTATGAAAGTAACTGGCAACATTTAATGTAGAGAAGACAAGGCTCAAGTGAGGAGTAAATCAGGGATATAAAACATGCTTTTAAGTATTTTAAAGGTTAACAGGAAGATGAATTGAACTTTTGATCCTTTTGGTCACAAGAGGAGAGAACAAAGTATTTTTTTTAAAGTAAGAAACTTAATTCTATTTAATTATAAGGATAAAATTTGGTCACAGAGAAGGGATGAGAAAATTCATTCTTTGTCTTTCTTTTTCTGAGGAGACTATAGATGTGGAATATTGTATTACACTGCTAGACTCAGTCGGTTAGTTTTGTTGGGTTCCCCCCCCACTTATTTCATTTGTGCCTAAAAGCTATCAATCTCTGGGGATGAGAGTATGTTCAGAAATGAAAGGAACATAAAAAAAAGATAGTAATAAAATGTGAAATTAAAAAAAAAGCCTAACACAAAATGAGCAACAGAATGCCTCATTTTTTTTCTTTTTTCATTAAAATTGAAAGAAACTTGTTCACCAAGCAGTGAATAATTTATTCTGATGGGTCCTGTACAAGATAAAGGAAAAAAAAAATAATAACACTTAAAAGACAATGGATCAATGGTAAGATGTTTGCTTCATTACAAACCACAGCTAAACCTCCTGGCCATGAAAAGCTTGGTCAAGGGAATCTTTTTCCCCTCTTTCTCCCCACTCTCTCAAATGAATGAATGATAAAGAGCAATGTGAGCAAAATTGCTATTTCAAACCATTTCCCCCATATATATATAGTGTGTGTGTGTGTCTCCTAAATGTCATTTGCTGCTAGAAACTTTCTCTACTGCTCATATAATAACTCACATTTTTGTAGTATTTCATACTTTTGCAAAGTTATTTTCCTTACTATAATTATACTATTATATCACTTTTATAGTCAAGGAAACTGAGACTGAGAAAATAAAGATAATTTATACAAGGTCATTGAGCTATTGAGTGGAATAACCAAGGCACATAAGAAGTGATGCTGTCTGATATTTCTCCATTACAAGATTTCAGAGTGAGATAGAAATGGGTAAAGAACCATCACTCAGAATTACTCCACATTTTAAAAGGCCCTATATGAACTATTTGTGCAACTGAGGCAGGCTTTCAGTCATACAACAACTCTTTTTTATTTAGTCATGGTGGGGCAAATTCAATGGGATTACTATATCATTTTTTATTGTGGAATATTGTGGACTGGATCTCAGTCACTCATTTGATAAACACAAGTCTATTATGTTCAAGGTAAAGAGTGTAGGGGAGAAAAACAGGATATAAAGATATTTAAATAATCTCTGCCTTCAAGTATATAATCTTGTCAAGGAAGCCAATATAGAGAGCCATAAGAATATACAAAATCTATAGAAAATATATACAAGGAAATCTGGAGAGGGAGCAAGAAAAGGGAAGAGGGCAGGATCAATAAAGGTTGCTGGTAGTGCTTGAGATGAGCCTTGACGTAATCTGGGCAGTTTAAGCAGCAGAGGTGAGCAGAGGGTACATGTCACATTTAAGGTATAGCCAGTACATTATTCAGGTTCAAAAACTGAAAGGAAGACTGTAGCTATATGTACAGCAACAAAATTAGACAAACCACAAGATTCAAGGATGAAGTTTGCTTGGTCCCAAGATACTTTAACGGGTTGGGAGCAATAGCACCAGACTTTCTGGGAGGAATTGTGCCTTTAATCAGATCTGGCAGATTAGAGCTATCAGAATGCTCTCACACTTTGGGTTGTTCTTGTTACATGAGAATACACTTCCAGGCACTTTCTTAAGAACACAGCAGAGCTGTCAGAATGAGGTTTAAGGAGTAGATAATGGCTATATTCAGTGTTAAAATGAAGATACATAAGAAAAAAAAAATCACCATTGCTTATATCAAACAAAAAAGGACCTGAGTGCCAACTAGGTGCTAACTGGTGGTGTGCTAATCAAACAAAAACAATTTAATTGCCCTTAAGATGGTTATCTTCTCAAGGCTTCTAGAAATCAAATATATTATATATAATATGTACTTATATATTAATGGAATATTTTATAATAGATAAGATATGATATGTTATTGACTATGATATATTTATAAAATTAATTTAAAATGATAGTATCTGGAATAATCAGGGAAGAGAATACAAAATAAAAAATGAAATAATCCCTTTTTATAAGACTCTTCTAATTCTTCTCAATTAAAAAGATTGAGACATTCTGGTAGAAAGAATCCAATCCAGGACACCTTTGAAACTGAAAGATGAGTTATACTGAAGACACTATAATCTCAAGGAAAAAAATATTGCAAGCTGCCAGAAAAAAACAATTCAAATATCAAGGAGCAACAATCAGGATTATCCAGGATTTGGCAGCTTTTACAATAAAAGATAGGAGGATCTGGAATACTATATTCGGAAAGGAAAAGGACCTGGAGTTACAACCAAGAATTAATTACCCAGAGAGATTCAACATCATCTTTCAGAGGAAGAGATAGAGCTAAAATGAAGTGAGACTTTCATTCATTTCTATTGAAAAAAACATAAAATTTAATCAACAAACACAGGACTCTAGAGAACCTTAGGAAAGTATTAAAGATTAAAGATTAAACTGTTTACATCCCTAAATGGGAAAGCAATATCTGTAACTCTTGAGAACTGTATCTGTCACTGGGGTAGACAAGGGGTGAGCAGGCATTACATAGATTGAGGGTGTAGTTGTGAATGGATCTTGATGTGACAACATCAAAGAAAAAGACATTAAGAGGTGGGAAAAGTCTGTACTGGAAAAATAGGAAAGGGAAGGTATAATGGGACAATTAGTTCATACCAAGAGGCTCAAAAAACCTACTATAATCTAGGGGGAAAAGCAGGGAGGATAACTATTCTCTGAAGCTTTATCTCATCAATTTTGTCTCTAAGAGGAAATAACAATCATTCAGTTGGGTAGAAATTTATTTAATCCTATGAAGAAGTAGGAGGAGAAAGAGTGAAAAAAAGGAGGGACAAGATAGAAGAGAAGGCAGAAACATGAAGAAAAAAGGTAAAAAATGGGAAAGGGTTCATAAAAGATAAGATGATGGATGGGGTAGATTAAAAAAAAAACATGACAAAGTACAGGGTGAAAAGAGAGAAGAAAAATATATATAGGAGAAAAATAGGATGGAGGGAAATACAGAGCTAGTAATCATAACAGTTAATGTGAATAGGATATACTTTCCTATAAAATGGAAGTAAATAGAAAAATGAATTTAAAAAAAAAAACAGAAATCTAAAATACATTGTTTACAAGAAACACATTTGATACAGATATATATATATATATATATATGTATATATATATATATATATATATATATATATATATATATATACAGAGCAAGGTAAACATTTGGAACAGAATTAATTACGCTTCAACTGAAATAAAAAAAAAAAGCAGGGGTAGCAATTCTGATCTCAGATAAAGCAAAGATAACAATAGATCTTATTAAAAGAGGTAAAGAGAGAAAGTACAACTTGAAAAATAGTACTGTAAATAATGATACTAAATGTGTATACACCAAGTGTTAGAGCAGACAAATTCCCTAGAGAATATTTTAAGCCAATTATAGAAGAAATAGATAGAAAGACTAGTGAGGGGATCTCCACCTTTTCCTCTCAAAAATCAGACAACTCTAACCACAAAATAACCAAGAAAGAAACTAGGAAGATTAATAGGATCCTAGAAAACCTAGATATGATAGACCTCTGGAGAAAATTGAATAGGGACAGAAAAGAAGACACCTTTTTCTCAGCAGTACAAGGCACCTACACAAAAATTGACCATGTATTAGTGTATAAAAACCTCACAGTAAAATGCAAAGAGGCAGAAATAGTAAATGCTTCCTTTTCAG
Organism: Sminthopsis crassicaudata; assembly: GCF_048593235.1. Taxonomy (NCBI): domain Eukaryota; kingdom Metazoa; phylum Chordata; class Mammalia; order Dasyuromorphia; family Dasyuridae; genus Sminthopsis; species Sminthopsis crassicaudata. The sequence continues at coordinate 215,877,912 of NC_133622.1, read as the reverse complement.
ACCATAATGCATTTAAAATTTTTATTCAATAAAGGGCCAGAGAAAGATAGACTAAAAATCAATGGGAAATTAAATAATCAAATTCAGGGGTTCTCAAACCACAGCCCACTGGATTATGGCAAATGGGCTGAGGGGCGGAGACCCAGTGTGAGGTTTTGTTTTTACTATAGTCCAGCCCTCCCACAGCCTGAGGGACAGTGAACTCTATTTTAAAAGTTTGAGGACCACTGATAAAGAATGAATGGGTCCAACAACAGATCACAGAAATAATCCATAATTTCATGCAAGAAAATGACAATAATGAGACAACATACCAAAACCCTTTGGATGTAGCCAAAGCAGTTCTTAGGGAAAAATTTTATTCCTGTAAATGGCTACATAAATACAACAACAAAACAGAGAAAGGGGAGATCAATGGATTAGTCATACAACTAAAAAGATTTTAAAAAGCACAAATTAAAATTTCTGAACTCAAAGGAGAAGTTAAGAAAGTAGAGGCTAAGAAAATTACTGAACTAATAAAGAAAACCAAGCTGATTTTGTGGAAACTAAAAAAATACAAAAAAACAAAAACAAAAAAAAAAAAAAAAAAAAACAACAACAACAACAAAAAAAAAAAAAAAAAAAAAAACAGTTAATTTGATCAGAAATTGGAAAGAAAAAAAAAATCTCCAGCATCAAAAATGAAAAGGGTGAACTCATCATCAATGAAAAAAGAAATGAAAGTAATAATTAGGAGCTATTTTGCATAATTCTATAGCAGTATATCTGACAATCTAACTGAAATGGATGAATATTTACAAAAATATAAATTGTCCAGATTAACAGAAGAGAAAATAAAATACTTAAGTAGTCCTATTGAAAAAAAAAAAAAAAAGCAATTGAACAAATCATTAATGAGCTCTCTAAGGAAAAAATCTTTAGGGCAAGATGCATTCACAAGTGAATTGGAGCAAACATTTAAAGAACAATTTCAACACTATGTAAATAAACTATTTGAAAAATAAGTAAAGGAGTACTGTGAAATTCCTTCTATGACACAAATATAGTATTGATATCGAAAACAGGAAGGAGCAAAACAGAGAAAGGAAATTACAGATCAATCTCCCTAATGAATATTAATGCAAAATTTTAAAATAAAATATTAGCAAAGAGATTCAGCAACTTATCAGTAGAATAATACATTATGATTAAGTAGGATTTTTACCAGAAATGTAAGACTGGGTTCAACATCACAAAAAGTATTGCCATAATTGACCATATCAATAAGAAAACCAATAGAAATCATATGGTAGTCTAAATAGATGCAGAAAAAGTTTTTGACAAAACACAGTACCCATTCCTATTTAAAACACTCAAAAGCACAGGGATAAAGGGAGCTTTCCTTAAAATAATAAGTAGTATCTATCTAAAACCTACAGCAAGCATTATTTATAATAGAGAGAAGCTGGACACATTCCCAATAAGATCAGGGGTGAAAAAAAATGCCCATTATCACCAATATTCTTCAACATTGTACTAGAAATATTGGCTTTAGTGATAAGAAAAAAAAACTATTAAAGGAATTAGAATAGGCAATGAGGAAATAAAACTATTACTCTTTACAGATGATATGATAATATAATTAGAGAATCCTAGAAAATCATCCAAAAACCTATTGCAAACAATTCCCAGCTTTAGCAAAGTTGCATGATATAAAATAAACCCACCCAAATCACCATCATTTCTATATATTATTGACAAAAGCCATCAGCAACACATAGAAAGAAAAATTCCATTTAAAATTACTGTAGGGAAAATAAAATACTTGGGGATCTACCTGCCAAGACAAACTTGAGAACTATATGAACACAATTACAAAACACTTGTTACACAAATAAAATCAGATCTAAACAATTGGAAAAATATTAATTATTCATGGCTAGGCTAAGCTAATATAATAAAAGTGACAATTCTGCCAAAATTGGTCTACTTGTTCAGTGCCATGCCAATCAAACTGCCAAAACATTATTTTATAGAACTAGAAAAATAATAACAAAATTCATCTGGAAGAATAAAAGATCAAGAATATCAAGGAAATTAAAGAAAAAAACTACAAAGGATGGTGGCTTAGCAGTACCAAATCTAAAACTATATTATAAAGCAGCAGTCATCGAAACCATTTGGTACTGGCTAAGAAACAGAGGGATGGATCATTGGAAGAGATTAGATACAATAATCAAGGCTTATAGCAATCTAATATTTAATAACTCTCTATGCTCCAGCTTCTGGAATAAGAACTCACTCTTTGACAAAAATTGCTGGGAAAACTAGAAAATAAAATGTCAAAAACAGTATAGACCTACAAATCACAACCCATACCAAAATAAGGTCAAAATGGACACATGATTTGGACAAAAAGGATGATACCATAAACAAATTAGGAGAACATGGGATAATTTACCTCTTTGGAGAAGGGAGGAATTTATGACCAAAGAAGGATTGGAGACCATTACAAAAGGCAAAATGAGCAAGTTTTATTACATTAAGTTAAAAATGGTTTGCATAAACAAAACCAATTAGAAACAACATAAAAAGGGAAGGACAGGGGCAATTAGCTGGCATAATGGATAAACAGCCCTGAAGTCAGGAGGACCCTAATTCATATCTGGCCTCAGACACTTAATTATCTCTCATTAATTGGGGAATGACTGAACAAGCTGTGGTAACTAAATTATTGTTCTATAGAAAATTATGGACAAGCTGATTATATAAAGATCTGGAAAGATTTACATGAACTGATGCTGAGTGAAACAAGTAGAGCCAGGAATACTTAATTCAATACAACAGCAAGAACTTATGATGATCAACTATGAAAAGCTTGGTTCTTCTCAGTAATTCAGTGATCTAAAGCAATCCCAATAGACTTCGAACAGAAAATGCCATCTGCATCCAGAGAAAGAACTAAAGAAACTGAATGTAAATCAACACATGCTATGTTCATTTCTTTTTTTTTTCTGTTTTTTTTTCTCTCCCATTTTTTATTTTGCTCTGATTTTTTTCTCTCCCAACATGATTCATAAGGCAATGTGCATTAAAAATAAATAAACTTACTACAATAAAAAGAGATATTTCTTGGTTGCAGAATGCCAAGAGAAGATATAAAGAGGCAGATGTGGACTTGGCATAAAAATACTTCCTAGGAAAATAGAATTATTAAAAAACCGAATGCTTTGATAAATGTGGCAATATGTATAGAAGAATAATACATGTTTAACATAAAAAGCCCCAAAACATAAATTAGTCTGCTTTCTCTCCATTGTGGTGACTTCCTCTGTAGTGGCCTCATGACTCTGTCAAGGATTCTGACTTCCTTTTCCCTTCCCTACCCTCCCATGGACACTCTCTTTGGAAAGCTTTGTCATATTTGTCTTGGAAACAAAAGCATATCATTCTGGATGCACTAGTCATTTTGGAGGGAGGGAGAGGTTCAAGGTTAAGCATTTCAATGCAATAGCTGCATAATTTATACTCTCACTTAGTCATTCCACAACTGTAGAATGGAAATAATTCATAATGGAACTACCAATTTTGCAGATTACTAAGGGAATACAAAGAGGACATGTGCATAAATCATTAAAAAAAAACAAAAACAAATTCATATGTAGATGACGTCAGAGGTCAATCAGTACAATATCACCTTTCAACAAGCTCTACCTCTATTAAATAGCTGGTGAATAGTCATTTAGGATCCTCTGAACACATAAGTGAGAGGTAATGTGACTAAGCAAATAGAAAGTTTGACTTGGCTCTGATTCTAAGTGCCTCTAATATTTAAGGGCTGTATAACCCTAGGAAACTACTCACCTCAGTGCTTCAGCTAACTCTAAGACATAAAGAAGATGAACTCTTCTATGACAAAGGAATTTCTCCAATGAGTGCCTTATATTAACAATGTTATTATGGTGGTGAACATTCATATTATAGCATGAGTGGGTCATGAAAATTCTAAAAAATGGATTCTAACCTCAGTCAGCCAGTAATTATATTAACTTCTGGGAAGAAGGCTTTGTTTATCTATCTATGTTTCCTTACTAGAATATAAATAATTAATAAATACTTTTTGAACTAAATATCTCATATTTACATACCATTTCATAAGTTTCAGTTAATGTTAATAATGGACTTCTTGAAGTGGCATCAGTATCCAAATTTGTATTATTTGGAAGTTAGAATTTTATACTAAATTGTAATTAATTCTAGTCACAAATTGTATTTTACAAATTCTTTTTTTCTTTTTTTTTTTTTTTTTCCTTGAGGCTGGGGTTAAGTGACTTGCCCAGGGTCACACAGCTAGGAAGCGTTAAGTGTCTGAGACCATATTTGAACTCCCGTCCTCCTGAATTCAAGGCTGGTGCTCTATCCACTGCGCCACCTAGCTGCTCCTGTATTTTACAAATTCAAATAAAGCAACCACTTCAGGGGTTTCATTATTCTCACTAATTAGGATCTAGTTGATAAAAAAAAAATATTTTCCCTTACCACAGCATTTGATCCTTCTAACTTTGTGAGGTAGATTGTGTTGAGTATTACTATGAGCATCATCATGAGTATTACTCACATTTGCTAGATATGAGAAATGCACTGTATTGCTCAAGTATACAAATATGTAACTCTGCCATTTAGAAGAGTTGTCCATTGTTAACTCATTCAAACCACAGCAGCAGAGCAATCATCTCTCCAACTTCTCAGAGAGGAGGTCATCCCAAGTCCTCTTAAAGACTTTGAATGGAGGAACAACCCTACTGCTTCCTGAGGCAGCCTATTTCATTTCTGGAGAAGCTTTTCCTTACATCAACTTCATTCTTGTCTCTCTTTCCTTTTTATCCTTTGTCCTTTTTGTTACTATTGTTGCTGTTTTGGGCACAGACCTCTAAGGTAATCTAGTAAGGTTATACAATTCATATTTTTGAGGTGATCAGGGTTAAATGACTTGCTAATAAAGTTCAAATGTTTGAGGCCACATTTGAACTCAGATCCTTCTGACTACAGAGTTATTGTTCTATCCATGTATCAATTTTATGCAATTCTCAGAAAAATGCATGAAATAAAATGTATAGGAATAAGAAGGAAACCAACAATACTGAAATAGTTACCAAAATATTGGATGAAGGGAAGCAACTTCCCAAACCTCAATTTAAGAATCCTTTTCAATTACGTCTTCCACAAGACAATCCTTAAGTCAATTAAGGATCCATATGTTTCAACTATGTAATTTTTATTTGACCCTTGTTCTTTTGATCCAAAACTAACAACATAGGCTTCTGAAGGAAAGCTGAGGGGAAGATTATTCAGTCTTTATTTTTCCACAGTCTTGGAAAGGAGACATTGAAAATAATTTCTCAGATGATGAAACCAGGATTTGTCATTGAATATTTGAGAATGACAAGGAGTCTCACAGATGAAAGGGCTGATACTGTCCAAACGATGACAATTAAAACATTTTTCAGCACACATGCTATCATGTAGCCATCTGAACTCACCATTCTCTGCTTCCTCCCTTGCCCAAAAGTGCTTGATTAATGTAAAATTCACTTTATAATAAAGTCTCAGGACTTGTTTAGTGCATTCTAATATGCTTATCTTTAAAGCACTGCTGCAGATGGGGAAAAATAATGAGATTTTTAGCACTCCCACCCCTTCATGAAAATATATCTGGAGAGTGAAAATATTTTTAAAAAATAATAAGGAAAAGCAATCATGAAATAATCTTTTATCCTCTACTTTAAAACATATGGCAGATTTGCTTTCACAAGAAATATTACACTACTCATATTGGGTATCTAATTTTGGGTCATATTTTTCAGAACTTAGAAATAAGTGCTTTTATGTGGTAATTGAAAAAAGGGTTTCAAGCATGTATAGTGAGCTACCCAAAGCAAGTGAGGTTGGAGCATTTGCAAAGTTATATGATCAAAACAAATGGCAGGTTTTATCTATCCATTTCTGTGGTCACCACCAATAAGACAATATGTATTATTGATGACCTTCCTAGGACTATTTGTGGAACTCCAGTTGGGAAGTGTTTTCCTAATTAGCACTATGGATACTTTAGAGTAAGATCCAAATAAGAGCTACTGATGATAAGGATAATAGTTCATATTCATATTTCATTTTAAAATTTGCAAAGCACTTAGCTTTGATTCTCACTTGGTCTTCCCAACAACCCTTTTAGGCAAGTACTATTATTATTATTATTATTATTATTATTATTATTGCCATTGTACATGCAAAAAAACAAAGTTTGGGAGAGATTTAAGTGATTTAGTCAGGGTCACCCAGTAAATATCTCAAGCACAATATGAACTGATTCCAAGAGTGGGGAAGCAAAGTGGCTCAGTGGATAAAGTCAAGAGTAGCCTGGAGTCAAGAAGATCTGAGTTCAGATACTTACTATTAGTGTGAAGCTGGACTAGTTACTCAACCCTGTTTGCCTCAGTTTACTCATGTGTAAAATAAGCTAGAGAAGGAAACGGCAAGCCACTCTAGTATTTTTGTCAAGGAAATTCAAAATGGGGTCACGAAGAGTTGGACACAACTGAACAATGACTTCATGAATCCTCAGGATCCACTTAGTTGTCTACTTTGCCTATTAGAGCTCCGAGTGGGTCTGAGTTCTAAATGTTCATAACATCACATAGGAGGTAAGGAGGAGGTCTTTCCTAATCCTACCCTTAATGTTCTCAGGCTATCTGGCATTTGGAGGATGGGAGGAGATGAAGCCTTGTCCATTCAAGTATTTTCCAAATGGTCACCAAAGGTCTTTTCCGACTCATAGCAGTCTAGATTGGTTTATATGTATTTGATTAAACCCCTGTACACTTTTAACACTCTGCTGTCTCATTTATTTGCCTTCTGCTTCATAATGGCATATTTAAGCCCAAGGACTGGCAAAAAATTAGCTCCTAAGTGAAATTGTTAGATTGAAGCATGGACTATGATCTCCAAGATGACAGGATCTAGCGATTTAGTCTTGAAAGGGACCTCAACCTCACCAACTTTAATTTCTTTTCAAGGACAAGGAAATTGTAATGTTCGGGCTAGCTTTCTGGAGGACCACAGGATCAGCTCCAGTCCTTGGTCTTAGTGGAGAAGTGATGAAGGCAGGACAGCCACCAAGTGGTCAAAGATGGAATGAATCATTTCCAGTCCTTAGCCTTTATATACCTTAGTACAATTACATCATTACAGCCTACTGAATATGTGTGAACTAGAGAACCATTACATTACCATACTAAGTACTAAGTGAATATGTGAACTAGAGAACCATCATCTCATCAATTCCACTGAGATAACATCTTGTTTTAAGTATACTTCTCCAGAGTTCCGGCTCTCTACAGGAAACAATCCCAGAGAGTGTGCAAGGTCACAAAGTAAAGAAGGCACCAACTGTGGGAACACTGTCTAAACTTTCAAAGTATAGATAATTTCTCTGGGTTAATCTTTACATCATTGAAAAAATAAGGAAAACTCCGTTCCTATTCAACTATAAAAACAAACCTTTATATTCAACCAGACTGCAGGAGTTAACATAGGAACTGAGAAATGAAACTGATTTCCAAATACCAAGAGGCACTTTGGCCCCACAGAACCACTTCATTTCCTCCAGATCAAACAAACAACGATTGATTGAAAGAAAGAATGAATGACAACAAAGATATTTAATAGCCACCCTTCTTGAAATGCCATGCCCATATAACCCACTAATTGTTGATCTCTGCTCTGCCCCTGACATGCCCTCTCATTCCCCAAAACAAATAGCATTTTAATTTATGGTAATTACTGGGCCCTCTCTCTGGAACATTTGCTGACTAACAAAGGCCTTCTCAAAACTATCACCATTTTTTGGTTCTGATATTGTTCAGTCTTTTTTCAGTCACATCTAACTTGTCATGACCCTATTTGTGGTTTTCTTGGCAGAGATATTGAAGTGGCTTTACCATTTCCTTCTCTAGCTCATTTTACAGATGAAGAAACTGAGGCAAAAAGGGTTAAGTGACTTGCCAGAGTCACAGAGGTAGTGTCTGAGCCAGATTTGAACTTACAAAAATGAGTTTTCCTAACTCCAGGCCTGGAACTCTATCCACTGTGTCACCTAGCTGCCCCCTGGGCTCTTGATAAAGGGAACATCTTAACAGAACTTTTCCATTAAATGTTATATCTTGAATGCTAGATATTCATTAGGAGCCTTTCTTTATAGCTTAGCTGTTACTGTAGGAAATCACAGGGTAAGGACTGTCCAAAAACCTACATTAAAAAGATAATTGGTCTTAAACTTTCATTTATTTTATTGTGCATAAAAGTTTCAGGTCAACTAATGCATCCAATAGCCACACATCCAAAATATTAATACTATAAGTCATGAGTTAGGTTTGGTAAATGACACACAGGTAGGATAAATTATTGCTAATATTTAATAACAACTATAATCATGGATCACATTCTTATAACATTTTATACATTTTAAATTTCATTTTCAACTTAATTCAATTGAATAAACATTTATTAAGGTTGATTTTTTATTAATTTGCTGCTAGGCACTGAGGATACTAAAATTAAAGGAAAAAAGACAGTCTTTGCCTTCAGAGTATACAACCCACTTAGGGAAATAAGACATTTATTTGTATATTAGTCATAAGACAGAACATAAAAGGAACATAGAAAAGAACCAGACAAATAATTTTCTAAAAATTTTGAGGGGGAAGAAGCGAGATGGGGAGGAAGGGGAAGGAGAGAGGGAGCACGGAAAGAGGGAGGGAGAAAGAGGGAGGAAGAAAGAGAATAAGGAGACAGATGGTGAGATACATGGTGAGTTTCAGCTCTAGACTTGAAGTAAGGAAGACAAGTTCAAATTTGATTTCAGGTACTAGCTGTGTAACTCTGGGCAAGTCACTTAACCTCATCTATCTTAGCTTCCTCACCTATAAAATAAGATGGAGAAGGAAATTGCAAACCACTCCAGTAGCTTTACCAAGATAACCCCAAAATGGGGTCACAAAGAATCTGACATGATTGAACAACAACATTCAGACATAAGCTCCTTGAAAGCAAAAACTGTTTTACTTTTTGTATTTTTATTCCTAACATTTAACACAATATCTATCACACAAACATACTTATTTTCATTTATTCATACATTTATTAATTTATCTTAGCTGTAGAACCAGAAGGAAACTTAGAGGTCATCTTATTCATCTTCATTTTTCAGAGGGAGAAATTAAGACCCACATAAGTCATGAGCAACAGAACCAAGCCCAGGTCCTCTGATCTCAAGTGCAGGAAAGTTTATTTAAGAAACAGGATTCCAACATGGAGGGAATTTCTTCCAAGAATGGGGGTGGAACCCGATGGACAGGACAAGAGTGAGCAGGTTCATGATAATAAGGGAATATATTGTGGGCATCAACATTGCTAAAGAAGGCTGACCAGTTAGCTCAGTGTCAGGGTGGAGAATGTCTCTTGCATTTTAGTCTGATGGAGAGAACAAAAAAACTGAGTTTTGATCAGAAGAGCAGTGGTCAGGCATGAGCAACCAAGCATTTTCTGGAAACTAGGGTGGATGGTAGAGACATGGACTCAGGAAGATGCAATTTTAAATTGTGCCTTAGACACTCTCTGAGCATAACAATCTCTCAGCCTCAATTTCCTGACCTATAAAATGGGGGCAAACATCACCTTTCTCCTAGAGTTTGGGGAAAGATCCAATGAGAATAGACATAGAGCTTTTTGCAAAACTTAAAATATTGTGTAAATTCTAGAAATTAAAAATTCTTATTTCTATTATGACAAATTGGTACCACTCATTATTAAGTCACTTTTCTAAATTAGGGTTGAAGGGTCAGCTAGGTATCACAGTGGATAGTGCACTGATCCTAACATCAGAAAGATCCAAATTCAAATCCAGCCGCAGACACTTGACACTTATTAGATGTGTGATTCTAGTCAAGTTACTTCATCCAGATTGCCTCACCAAAAAAAACCCAACATGAAAAATGCCCAGAAAATTAGGGTTGAGTAAGGTAAATGATTTGCCTCCGGTCACAGAACTAGTTAGTTAGCCCTATTGTGCCACAATGCCTCTGAGGAAGTGGGCATCTTTCTGTGTAGACACAACTATGTCTCAGTATTAGGTAATATGTCTACTTTGTGGTATTCTTCCTGGTTCGTCCTTATGTATTCTCTGGCATCCTGCTCAGTGCTTCATTAATTTCTTTTGTTTCCCTGCAAAGCTTCCACCCACAAGTTAATGATCCTTCCATATGCTCACTCCCATATTTGCCTATGCAAAATACTGGGCACATATGGGCAAAGTAACCTTCTTCTATCCCACCTAGCAGGGCTGAGGGCGATTAATGAAATTGGGCTTTCCAAGTGCCTTGTGATTCACTGAAGAAACATGTTGACAAAGTACAGCTTCAGTTCTGGAATACTGTCTACAGTTACATAAAATTGGGCTTGGAATGGGAAAAATGTTACTGTCTATGTAACAAAAAAAGTGAAAATATATCAGTGTCAACTATCTCATATACGAGCTTTCTCATTTTACTCTTGGGCACAAGGACAATCTGTTTTGATTATTCACATCATGATCTATGGTAGGATGGAACAGTTAACCTTTCCCAACTATGGCCATGATTCAATGTGTATTTCCAAACCAATGTGACTAATGTAACCACTGACATCATAATTTCCCATAAGTTTGTTCACTTCTCCACAATTCAGTTTTCTTACATGTAAATTTGGAAAATTATAATATTGTAATGTTTTGAAGTATTTATGACAATAGTATATAAATATACACATATATATATTATAGATACATATATATTATAGCTATGTTAAATAATTTAAATGAGAGTAAATAAAGATGATTTACAAATTTGGAAGAATTATAAAGATGCAAGGAGTATTAGTCATAATATCACAGGGCTATACATTTAGAACTAGAGGAAACTTCAAGATTAATCTGGTCAACCCTCCTCCCAATTTTACAAATGAAGAAACTGAGACATAAACACATTAACTGATTTTCCCAAGTCTCACAGTGGCACAAATGAATCTAGTTGCTAGTCTTTTGCCCTTTCCACTGATACCAAGAAAATAATCCTTCTTAGCAAAATGTAAAATGTGGAGGTTTATTATATCTCATCATTCACTACAAACTTTTTCTTTAAAAATTGAATTAAAAATAAAAACCAACAATATAAAAAAATGGATCCAATTCAATTATTTGAACAACTCCATTACTATTCTGTTTATTTTAGGCCAGACAGAGAGCTCCCAATGGGGCTGTCAAATATTTAATGAACTTAAAGGTCTTATTTTTTATTTTTATACCTAAAATTTTGCACCCAAATTAAAGAAAAAGCCATAAAGCTAGACTCAGGCTCAATGAGAAGGACACATTTTTGACTGATGCTTTCCTTTTTCTCTCTGGACACATAACACCAGCTGATGTTGCCATCTCAGCATCACATCACAAGAAAACTTTGATTTCTCCTCTTCTTTCCCTCCATTTATTTAGGTATTAGATCTATGAACAGTTGAAGGCAGTGAGACTTCTTGTTTTAAAGTAGATTAGGAAGTTGAAAAACAAATCTGTGGTTAAGCAATCACATGAGTTCAATTGAACACATCTTAGTTCCCTAAATTCTTAAAGTTCACAAAGTTCCATTTGGATAACCAATGTTGTCCTCTTGGATTTCTTTCAGTTTCTTGTAAATTAGAGGCTCAAAATAGATTATTTTTGGAGGGGTGCTGCTGCTTTCCATGAGTCATGAGAAATGGTATGTTATAGTGGAAAGAATACTGAATCGAGAGGCAGAAGGTAAGAATCTTGGATCTTTAATCAATAATTATCATTTTATATAGTGGTTTACAACTTGATGCTGGATTTGTAGATTATGCCAACAAGGCACAGGTTCTGAGAGTTTCTGCCAAGCTAGAGAGGGTTCAAGGGCAAATCCAATGAGAACAAAGACATACTTTGTTGTTGGCATCACATCTGACTCTTCCTGACCCCATTTAGGATTTTGTTGGCAAACATACTAGTGTGGTTTGCCATTTCCTTCTCCAGGTTACTTTACAGATGAGGAAACAGAAACAGAGTTAAATGACTTGGCCAGGGTCACTCAGCTAATAACAATCTGAGACTAGATTTGAATTCCTGCCTTCAGGACCCAAAATCTACCCACTGAACTACACACCTTCCCTCTGGGATGGCTACTAGGTCATAAAATCTTTGTCCATGGCAAAACATCAAAGAAAAACACAAAATGCATTCCTGCATTATCTACTTCAAGCACTACTCTAAGAAAGCAAGGCTAACAGAAATAGATGAAGAAGGTGCTATGAATTGGTTAGTTTATAACCCCGGAACATTTACTGAATACTTTCAAAGTGAGATATTTGCCTGATAATGTGAGATAATGTACTGAATTACAGCAATTTCTTTACTCACAAAATAAATTAGAAGTTCTTTACATAAGATTTGAACTTATTTTTTAATTTTTTGATCAATGAATTTCAATATAATTAAATTCATCTATAATCCAATGCATTTGAGTATATTATTTTGAGCAAGGAGCAATAACTTTCACCAGATAGGAAAGCGGATTCATGACACAAAAAGGTTAAGAAGGTCTGTTATAAATAAAATTTAAAGGCATAAGGGAATGGCAGCCAAACTTATTGATATGTGATAGGTTCACTTTATAGAAGCAAATGAAGGAATTGATATTGTTTTAATATCTATCCCATTTGAGATGTGTTAAAGCAGAATCAACAGGACCACTTTTTGGAGTTGTAGAGGTGGTTCACATGTGCAAGTCAAAGTAAACAGCCCATATCAATTCATGGAGTTTTTGGTCATTTTGCCTTGTTTTGCTCCTGATCAACTTAAGCAAAATAGCACCGTGTACATAATTATTCCCCAACAGAAGTAAACATATATTTCTACAAAAAACACATCAAAATCCTAAAAGTCAATTCAACAAACTGTGAGAAATGAATATTTTTCTCTTATATTTAAGAACTAATTATTTCATTAAGACCAAAGTTTTTCCTCTTTTCTACTTAATCATCCCAGAAGTCAACCAGTGTGGGAAATCTCTCAGAGACTGACCCAGGTCAAGATCTTAACAAACAATAAAACTAATTCTATGTTTGGGCTAATGGGTTTCTTCCTGCTCTTTGGGTTGGCTCAGAAAGGTCTGGGAAAGGTTGAGTCTCCCTATTATCAACACAAGTGATTTGGAAATTGATTTTACCAAGATTTGACCTAAGTTACATATTCCAAGATCTTTAATTTAATGTAGGCCACCCTTCCTTTGTGAACCAATCCAAGTTCATTGCCACCTCTTAGCAAGATCTACCCTTTGAAAGGCATATACGTTGTTATCTCCACTACTATTAGGATTCTGTGATCTAAGAGGCAGCCAAATGACCATCCTTTTATTAATAATTGTGCTGATTTTATTAAAACATTATTTAATTACTCACAAACTATACCTACTGAATCTTTTTAACTGTCATAATACTAAAAATTATCACGTAGAGAACTTCTACTTAAATCCTTTTTTGAATTAGATCACATACAAATTTATATTCAGCTATTTAAATGTAAAAGTTCATAGCATAAAGAAAAGAAAATATCATACATTGGAAAATATGGTTAAGTCCAAAGCCTTGAGCCTTCCCTCAAATCTCTAGCCTTCTTCCTTTATGCACAATAAGATGTTAGTTAGAGAGAGCATTGCACATCACAAAGAATGAAACTGGTCCTATTTTAACTGATGGATTTAGAAATGGAGCTTACTTCAGAGGCCATCTAATTTAAATTTTTCCAAATTTTTACAGAAATTGAGACCCCCTGAAAGTTAAATGCCTTACCCTAAGTACACATGTAAGAACATAGATTTGAACCAAGTTCTGATTTTAGATTTAGTTTTCATTATAGTCTACTCCCTATGCGTAATTTCATAATCAGCAGTCCATATTAGCAGTCCATCAACCCATTTTAAGGTTAAAAAAAAATAAATGAATTTAAAGGAAGGAAAATAATGAGAACACTGTGTAATTAACCCTAATTTAACCTATTTAAGCAAGCAATTGATGCCAAGAATTAGGAAATGGCTAAAGGGAAATGAACATTGAGTATCACTACATCCTATATCAATGTAAAGCATTAATTCTAATGTAGCAGCTAAGAGTACTCTAAAACTACCCCATGCACCTAATATTTTATGCTTTATATTGGTAATAAATATTTAGAATATTAATTAAGATTATAGTGTGTTGGAATGGAGCATTATTAATAATAATATCTTTGAAAGGAGTAAAACAATGAAGGAAAATGAGCCCTACATATGAGATTTATAGAAGACAAATAATTTTCAGAACATTTGTAAGTGAAACTGAAGAGAAGACAATAAATTGATGAAATGATGGAACAAATTGGTCACAACTTCTGTCATAAACTCTTCTCTTAAATGGTGACAGGAGAACCAGCAGACACCTTAAACCCTGACTGAGGAAATGGAAATCGTAAGGAAGTAATAAACAAAGAGCATCTATAATACATCAAGTAGACTCACTTCCAAAAATCAATGCTAGAGGTGACAGAATTTTGAAATAAAGAGAAAAATTGAATACATTTGTCTAGCTGAAAGAGGTGAAAATATTGAATGGCAAAAAGCACAAATATTTTTAAAAAATGTTTTGATATCATTTAAAAAAGACATTTGAAAGAATACCAATAATTAGAGAACAAAATATGTAATTGCATGTGTGTATATTAAAGATTATATTGAGGTAGATATACATGTAGAGAGATAAACACACATGTGTGTGTGTGTGTGTGTGTGTGTGTCTTTTAGAAAGAGACAGATACACAAAGGGAAAGGAACACACATTGAGAGAGTGAGAGAAAGGCAGAAACACACACACACACACACACATATATAGACAAAAGGAGAAGAGAGAGATACATACACATAGAAAGAGAGAGAGGAAAACATACAGAGACAGAGAGAGAAGGAAAGAGAGAAATATAATGGGAGATAGTGAGACAAAGAATCGGAACACCTATTGAAAGCATCCTGAATAAAAATATGAGATAGATACACTTTTGCCAAAGATTTCCCAAAATGCATAACACAAGACACACTATATTTATTATTTTCTGCTAACAACAGCAATAACAGAATATTTGACTCCATAGAACAAAATGGATTATTAAAGATCCTCCTCTAATATGGTAGGATCCCTCAGGCCTCTTTCCAAGAGAGAAACACAATTACAATTTGTTTCAACAAACCTTAGATTATTAACGTTAAGAAAATCAGAAGAAATTAGGGAACCTACCCCCCACCATGCTCACTACAATAATGGATGAAGTTTTCTTTTAACATTCACAAATCAGATGATATCTTATAGAGACCCCAGTCATCCATTGAGTTCAGAGTTAAAGGTCCAGATCATCTTCCAATTCCAAGGCTAGTTTTCTTCTTCCATTTCCTTGCTTCTCTATTAGTACCTATAAAACCTCTGGCAAGGCTTTTAACTTCTTTGGGCCCTAGTCTGCCCATTTGAAAGCGAGGAGATTGGAACAAATATTTTAAGTACCTAAATTCAAATCCTATTTCTGTGGCTCACCACTTGCAAAATCACTTATTGTTTTGGGAATTCTGTTTCATCTGTAAAATGGAAGATTATACCATTTGGCCTATGCATTATCTTTTTGCTCTTAATCTATGATTCTATGATTTCTGAGGTCACTTTGGAGAGACATTTCATCATT
Organism: Sminthopsis crassicaudata; assembly: GCF_048593235.1. Lineage (NCBI taxonomy): Eukaryota > Metazoa > Chordata > Mammalia > Dasyuromorphia > Dasyuridae > Sminthopsis > Sminthopsis crassicaudata. The sequence continues at coordinate 215,862,074 of NC_133622.1, read as the reverse complement.
TTAATATTTCTTTTAGGTTTCAATATATGGAAGCTTACTTCTTTAATTGGTCTAAAAACCTTTGAAGGGCCCACTCAAGACTCAGTCTTTTTTTATGGCAATACCTGACCAGGCAAGCAAAATCCATTACCTGGGGCTGTCCTTCCAGCCACTTCATGTATTTCATTGGAACATAGAGTATTCCCTAATTTTGTTGCTCACATGTGATCTCTAGATTTTATATTCCTCATCTATTAATACATAGATATTATTGAAATAGTTCCAAAGTTTTAAAAATTCACTTTATATGGTTGGAAGTATTTTGTACATTTAAAAGAAAAACATCTCCTAAAATTGTGTGCATTCTCCTGATAAATGACTTTTTCTTTTTTTTTTTTTTTTCAGAACACAGAATGAATGGAATTGGAACAAGAGCTATTGTACTCAAAATCAGATAGCCTAAGGAAAATTAATGTTTGCTAAATGGGAAAAATGCACAATTAGTAGGATGGGGGGGGAGGCATGATTTTCTAGGGTATAAAAAGAGAAATTAGAAAATACAAAGACATTAACTCAAATTATATTAAAGAGGAAAAACTGTTTATTCAAAAAAAAATCAGTGACTTTTAGGAAATAGGATATTCCCACAAAGGGGTAAACAGAAAACAAATGGGCCTAAAGTTGGCATTTGTCTTAAAGTTTCCTTCTACTCTCCTCTTATTTTCTGTAGTCCCACCAAACTGAGATTCTCTCTTGTTACCTTCCTATTTGCCCTGTATTTTCATAAACTCTTCAAGATACCCATAATATCCACTGATTAATGCTATATTATACTCAGGTCTCATTTCTCCTTTAGCCTGTAGCCACTCTGACACTATTCCAACTATCCATAACCTTTGGCTGCCTGATGAAACTAATAACTCTTTCTCACAATATTTACTAATACATAAAACAAAATGCTTAAAATTATAAAGGAAATCAATTAGACTGAAACACAGTTATCAAATATATATTTTTAAGTCCAAGGATGCCAGGCTAGAACACCTGAAAGGTGGAAAGAACTTAAAGCATATTAGTTTTCACTCATCCAGTTGTACTTAATTTTTGTGGTTCCACTGAATCTCTAAGGAGTTGAATTACAAAGAGAATAGCTAATAAACTCACAACTGTATGAAGAATAAAGTTTTGGGGAAGGTATAAGAGTGCTCCTTTTATAAATCTCCAAATTTAATCAGTCGGCAATCCTGACATGTCACTGAATTGATCAGAATTCTCAAGTCTGATATTCCCCCCTCCCATATGTTAGCAACTAATACTTAGAAAATACGGAACTTGCCTTACAAAAAACCCTATGAGGTAGTAAGACTCATTTGCTGCCCCAGGACTACACTTGGACTCAATTTAATTCAGTTCATCAAATAGTAACTGTGCCTTTGCATTATGTTCAATGAATTTTGCACATTCTGATGATAGAAAATTGCTCTCCAGGAACTTACAATAAAAAGGGAGATTAGGCATGTTTATATGAGAAAAGCAATGAGATATTCCAACAAAATCTTCTAGAAAATCTTTTTCTTTGCTTCTTTGAGAAGTAGTGCTGCTTTCTTCTTCCCAAATTGCAAGTACAGGAGACTTACCTGCTCTGATATCTCAAGAGCTTTGAACGTCTCTGTTTTTCCTACCAGGCCTGCTTTGTTCCTTCAGAGGCAATCTGGAGCTCACCATATTAAAGTTGAATTTAGTAAAGACACCTGATCAGCCCACTGCTGCTCACAACCCATGAACTCAAGAGATCTGCCAGATAGCCTCCCCCATAGCAGGATTACTGGAATGTAGCACCTGGCCCCAACCTCTTGTAGGAACTCTTGAAGGAAGAGAAATTACTTTTAGTTGAAAAGATATAGAAAGGCTGATTGGAGGATATGGTAGCTAAGCTGGGGTTTGGAGGAGGAGCATTTGAAAGGAGGAAGAACACTATGATAGTACCTTTCCTTTACTTCTGTCACTTTTACCTTGATTTATCTTTGTACACATCACATGGACAGCAACATAGTACAGTGAACAGAGAGCCTGACTTGGAGTCATAAAGATATGAGTTCAAATCTGGCCTTGGACACTTACTAACTGTATTAATCTGGGCAAGTTCCTAAACCCTGTCTGCCTTAGTTCTCTTTTCTATTAAATGAGCTAGAGAAGGAAATGGACAACCATACCAGTATTTTTTATCAATAAAACTCCAAATGGGGTCACAAAGATTTGGGCACAACTGAAATGATTGAACAATGTATCACATATCCCTAAAGCAATTGGAAAGCTTCTCAGTGTCAGGAACTGGCTGCAGCGGTGATAAATATGTTTTCATCTTTGTAGACTCAGGCCTTCCTTTACTAAAGGAATTTAAATCAATCTGCAATAGAGCCAAAATAAAAGCAAGTTATCCCAGAACCAATTGTTTCTTTACTTTCTTTGTCACCCAACAATGCACAGACTATCAAGTACCAGAAGGAAACCAATAAGGTTCCCTTATTATGCTTTGGTTCCCACCAAGCCATAAGATATGAAAAGAAAGGAAACAAAGTACCTTTCTTTTAGAAAAGTGAATAGCTTTAACAAAGAGACGAGGGAACTTAGATTAATGATTAAAAACTCTTGTCATTTTTTGAGAAGGAACTGCTTCCTTGAGAACTCTTGGATAGAATGAAGGACTACATTCTCCAATCAGCCTTTGTATATCTTTTCAGCTAAAAGTGATCTGCCTTTTTCAAGAGTTCCAAGGAGGGGTTGGGGCCAGGTGGTATATTCCTGTAATCCCTGCTATGGGAGAAGCCGCTTGATAGATCTCTTGAGTTCATGGATTGTGAGCTATAGTGGGCTAATCAGCTGTCTATAATATAGTCAGATTTAATATCTTTATTTTGGTCCTCTTCAAGAATGAAAAACAACAAATCAACTTTTGACAATGATAACAATCTTTGACAGATCAAGTAGCTACTGTTTGTTTTCTTTACTAGCTAATGACACAGCCAGATTATATCCCCATCCATTTCCAGTTCTTATCCCTAGGAATAATAGACCAGAGAAGGTACCATAATGCTAAAGAACTGATCACCATGGACTTTGAGGTAAGCATTTTTGCTGTGTATCTCCAGTTTCTATCAGTGTTCCTAGGACACAGGAGAATGAGGATTCTGAATTGTCAAAGGACCTTTCAGTCTGCTGTTGATTGATGTCTATGAGCCTCTTTTTAGAATCATATATTTAAATGCAGAAAATAAAATACATACTATTATAAGGGAAACCAGCTAGGTAGGAGGAATAGAATGGAAAAATTCAGAAATTCAGGAAAGAAGGCAGGACAGGGGTAAAAGAGTGAGTATGGAGCACATGTGTTTCCACTCTCACCAATCTCAAGACAGCATTAAGGGCAGAGAAATCTTTAGGATCTTAAAGCTGCTGGGACATGGAGTAGAAGAACATATTTTTACTATTTAAATGTAGAAAGAACTGAATAGACATATAACACTATAAATAGGTGGATAATTTTGTTTAAATCACAGATAATTAATAAAAACCCAGTATTTAGAAATGAAAGGCTTAAAACTCCAAAAGCTGCTTGAGAAGGAAAAATAAAGGTTGGCAAGTACAGTTATACATGGTCCACATTTGGTGAGATACATGAATTGGAAAGAATGAAATAATGAGCAATGACCTCAGGAGGTCTTCTTATATTCCTTATGCACATTCTAATTAGGCAGTCCACAAAGATATATCTCGTGTAATATCACTTAGGGATTCCCCCTCCCAATATGTGTAATGAAAGTGACAAGCCACTTTAAAAAAAAAATAACTCCATTCCATTCAATGTTGTACTAGAAATATTGGCTTTAGCAATAAGAAAAGAAAAATAAATTAAAGGAATTAGAATAGATAATGAGGGAATAAAACTATCACTCTTTGCAAATGGTATGATGTTATACTTAGAAAATCCTAGAAAACCATTCAAAAACCTACTTGAAACAATTAATAGCTTTAGCAAAGTTTCAGTACATAAAACAAACTCAAACAAATCATCAGCATTTCTATATATTACTGACAAAGCCCATCAGCAAGAGATGAGGAAATTCCATTTAAAATTACTCTAGACAAAATAAAATATTCTAGGTCTGCCTGTGAAGACAAACCCAAGACCTATATGTACATAATTATAAAAATACTTCTCATACAAATAAAATCAGATTTAAACAATTTGAAAAATATCATTTGCTCATGATTAGGCTGAGCTAACATAATAAAAGTGACAATTCTGTTTAAATTGGTCTACTTGTTCAGTATGGCACAAATCAAACTGCCAAAACATTATTTTATAGAATTAGAAAAAATAAGAAAATTCATCTGGAAGAACAAGAGGTCAAGAATATCAAAGGAATGAAAAAACACAGAGGGTAGCTTAGCAGTATCAAACTTAAAATATATTATAAAGTAGCAGTCATCAAAACCATTTGTTACTAGCTAAAAAAAATAGAGTGGTGGATCAGTGAAATAGATTAGATAAACATGACACAATAATGAAGGCCTATAGCAATTTAGTAATTGATAAATCCCCAAACTCCAGCTTCTGGAATAAGAACTTACTATATGACAAAAATTCCTGGGAAAACTAGAAAATAATATATCAGAAAATTGGCATAGACCTTCATTTCACATTCCATACCAAAATAAGGTCAAAATGGATACATGATTTGGGCATAAAGGATGATACCACAAAGTAGGAAAACAAGGAATAATTTACGTATCTTTGGAAAAGGGAGGAGAATATTATAAAAGGCAAAATGGACAACTCTGATTACATTAAATTAAAAAGGTTTTGCACAAACAAAACAAATATAAATAAGAACAAAAGAAAAGTACAATAATAGGAAAAAAATCTTTATAGCCAGTATTTCTGATAAAGATCTCTTTTCTAAAATATATAAAGAACTGTGTTTATAAGAATTTATAAGAATATAAGTAATTCCCTAACTGATAAATGGTCAAAAGATATGAACAGTTTTCAGATGATGAAATTAAACCATCTATAGTTATATGAAAAAATATTCTAAATCACTCTTGATTAGAGAAATGCAAATTAAAACAACTCTGAGGTACCACCTCATATCTCTCAGTTTGGCTAAGATGATAGGAACAGATTATGATAAATGTTGGAGGGGATGTGGGAAAACTGGGGCACTAATGTATTATTAGTGGAGTTGTAAAATGATCTAACCATTCTGGAGAGCAATTTGTAACTATGCCCAAAGGACTCTCAAACTGTGTATACCCTTTGACCCAGCAGTGCCTACTACTGGGGCTGTATCCCATGGAAATCATAAAGGAAGAAAAATGATCAACATGTACAATATGTTTGTAGGAGCTCTTTTTGTGGTTACAAAGAAATGGAGAATGAGTAGATACCCATCAATTGGGAAATGACTGAACAAATTGTGGTATATTCAAGTAATAGAATATTATTTTTCTATAAAAAATGATGAACAAGCTGATTATAGAAAGGTCTGAGAAGATTTACATGAACTGATGCTGAGTGAAACAAGCAGAGCCAGAAATACATAGCAAGATTGTGTGATGAGCAATTATGAAAAACTCGGTTCTCAGTGGTTCAGTGATCCAAAGCTACCGCATTAGATTTTGGACATAAAATGTCATCTGTCTCCAAAAAAAAATAAAAGGAGACTGAACATAAATCAATACATGCTATGTTCACTTCTTTTTTCTGTTTTGTTTTTTTTTTTTAAATCTCTGCCATGGTTTTTCCTTTTTACTCTGATTTTTATCTCCCAACATGATTCATAAAGCAATGTGTATTAAAAATAAATAAATTTCCTAGAAAAAATAAAATAAAAAAGTATAACTTAAAAAATATCTCCATTCCTACTATACACATGTAATGAAGAAAAAAGAAGAAATTCATAATAAAAACAACTGAAATGGAATTCCTTGTGGCCCAGAAATTGTACATCTCCTTTAAACTCTAGGTAAACAGTATACAAACAGATATAAAAATAATAGTGAGCATTTAATTAAATTTTATAAATTACTATAACTACTAAGGTTTATAAAACCTTTTACATTTAGTATTTCATTTGATACTTTTACCAATTCTATGAGGTAGGACCTATTATCATCCTCACTTTACTCATTAAGGAACTAAAATTCAGAGACTAAATGGGAAACCTTGAATCATATAGCTAGTGTCACTTGAAGCAACAGATTTTGTGTAAGACTTTGAGACCATTCTTGGCTCAGGGGCTATATGAAAACAGGTAGCAGGCTGAATTTTAGCTCTTAGATAGTACTTTGATAATCCTTGTCTAGACCACATGTCAACAAGCAAAAAACAACAACAACAACAACAAAAAAAAAAAAAAAACAAACCCAAACCCATGAATCCCTAGGTATAAGAACTCCTAGTGCTATAGCTTCCTTCAACTAAATAGCATGTGACTCATGTACAATTTATAATCTTAGAGAACTGACTGAGACTCGGAGAGGTTAGATTATTTTCTCCAGAACACTCAGGGAGGTTAAGAGGAGCTCAATCCTCTCTTCATAATGTTATTAATGTTAAGTAATAAAACTCAATTTTAGAACTGGAAGGGTCCTGAGAGACTATGCATACCTATTCCTTTACTCCTTTTACAAGGGAGGAAACTAAAATCCAAGAAATTAAATGAACTATATAAGGTCACAAGATAGTTAAATTGAATAGCCAGGATGTGAATTAACTCTCTTACTTTAGGGTCATGAATAACTTCAGCAATTTCTTCATTGCATGACTCATTCATCTGTCCTTTTTTTCTTTCTTCCTCCCTCCCTCTCTTCCTTTCTTTCTTTCTTTCTTTCTTTCTTTCTTTCTTTCTTTCTTTCCTTCCCTCCTCTTTTCCTACCTTTTCTTTTTCTCTTTGTTTTTTTTTTTCCTTTTCTTTTAAACTGTGTGAATTGGGGCAGCTAGATGGCACAATAGAGAGCACTAGCCCTCAATTTAGAAGGACCTGAGTTCAAATTTGATTTCAGACATTTAACACTTCCTGGCTGTATGACCCTGGGCAAATCACTTAATCCCAATTGCCTCAGGGGGAAAAACTGTGTTCATATAACATATACATAAATATACACATCTATGTCATATATAATAATGTACATTAATTATTACATAAATGCTTTGATAAAGCATATATTGATAATATAATTTCCTCTCCTCAGAGCATTGGTATAAATAGACTAAGTGAACTTAGAAGCCAGAGGAAAGTTATTTTTTAAAAGCCTAAATTTTGGGGGCAGCTAGGTGGTACAGTGGATAGAGCACCAGCCCTGAAGTCAAGAGAATCTGAGTTCAAGTCTGGCCTCAGACACTTAACACTTCCTAGCTGTGTGATCCTGAGCAAGTCACTTAACCCCAATTACCTTAGGGGGAAAAATAAGTCTACATTTATGGAAATGTATGGAAAACCTTCTCATTCCAAATCTGTAATTGAATTCGAGAAGAGTCACCTAATGCAGGATACATATATTGAGCAGGCTGTCAGTAACAATCTCAGGCAGTAAGGATCCATCCAAATAGTTATAGAAACCCTAATGTTTAACAGTCCAAATATGAAGGCATAATTGTATTAAATGGAACCAAATGGATTGAGTTGGGAAAGACTCTTGTTTAATATCCAATGTCTTTATTTTACAGATGAGGAAATGGAGCCCCATTAAGGATCATACATTTATGCCTTGATGAACTCTTAGAGACCATCTCATATAACTTGTCCCCATGTTGTAAAAAAGAAAATGAAAAGAAAAACTGAGACCCAGAGAATTCATGCTAGTCTCCAAAAGGTCATACAAATATCATTTCTTCTCATTTTAATATTTATTGCATATGTCTTCCATTGGAGGAAAAGGAAATAAATAAAAGAAGGGAAGAAAAGAATGGCAGGAGATAATGGCAGAAAGGATAAAGTTAGAGTTGTTTGGAGGAGAGAAGCATTTAAAGGTCACTAAAACAAAAGCACCTTTGCCCTAGAAGAATCTTTAAAAACTTTCATTTAAAAAACTTTCATTGGCTTACTGAGGGCTTTGCAGCAACCCAACACACAAGAAATATTATAGTCATAAATATAATTTATAGTTCTATACTCCTTGACTCAAGGGAACTTGTATTTGCCAGTGAGCCAAGAACTCAAGTCATTTTTTCACTCTGCCCACTACAGAATCACTTCTCTCAGGCTCCCAGTCAGAAGATACATAATAAGAGACAAAGGGTTCCTTCAGCTAGATGCAATGAATAATCTATTGATTGGGGCCCTTTTCTTTTGTTTGCTCATTTTCAGGGAGTGGGGGAGAATTTGCCTTCATTTCTCTTCTATGACTGATTAAAGGTGTCACCTACCTAGGCCCTCTCTTCTAAAATGTGTGGAAAATTTCAAGCTATTTCAGCATTTCTGACTTGAATCATGTTGTGTAGGTGTAGATTACCTTACTTAATCATAATTTTTAAAAATATATCAAGCTCATTATAGATCTATTTTGAATGCAAAAGGTCTGTACAGTACCTGTAAAATTAGAATTTCAATACTCCTGCCAAACCTTTGATTCAAAAGAAAAACAATACCCTTTCCAAGCCCTTACAAGGGAAAGATAAAGCATTAGAAAATGTAACCTGAGATATTTATCTTGAAGGCAAAATGAGCAAAAAAATTCATAAATATTAATGCTTCATTTTCACATGCTTAGATTTCTCAAAAAGAGGATCTCTAAGTGTATTTCTAATGCTAATGAATATTTCTGCGTTCCCAGTAAAACCAGTTGTGCACTTAAACTTTCCATTTACAGACAGGACAAAAAACACATTTTTTCTTTCTTCTGGAAATGAGTAATCTATCAGCTTAAAGAAAGCTGGAGAAGATTAGTTATAACTTGCAGCACTCTTTTTAAGAGAAAAAGAAAAAGTGAATGGTCAAGAGGGTTCAATGATTTGGTCAGTCACAAAGGAAGAATAATGAATTGAGAGAAAGTTTCATGAATAATGGAGAACTCTGAACATGAATGACAGTAAGGAGCTCTGAATGCCGATTCTTGTCAGACATTTACTAGTTGTATGACTGTCTTAATCTTAGTTTCCTCACCTGTAAAATGGGGATAATAATAGAATCTACTTGACAGGGTTGCACCAAAAACCAAGTGAAATAGTATTAAGACTTTTGGGATGTTCTTTGTATATAAATCACATGACAAATATTAACAAGATTATATATAGACATATCTATATATAATCTTGTTAATATTTATATGTATATTTATGAAATATGTATGTGTATATATACATATATACATATACATGCACATATATAATATAGATAGGTAGATAAATATATATATATATATATATACATAAAGTTATTTATTATTATCACCATTTATAGTAATTAGGGTATAGGTGCATAATAATCTTCCTAGATTTACTTTACCTCCATATATACAGCTATGAAACTGTCTTTCTGATCTCTTTCCTGAGTGGTTAATTGCATTCTGTACAAATTGACATCACCCAGACTTAGCGCTATTAAACCTGATGTCAAGAATTGCTGTGGTGAACAATCAACAACTTCACTATGGTGCTTTAGACTTTGCTTCCCTCATAAGCATTCTACAAGGGAGAGATGACTACTTTTATTCAAAGAGAGAAGGGAGTGCATTGTAAAGAGCACCAAGCCTGGAGATAGAGGACCTGCATTCAAATCCTATCTCTGTTCCTGTGTAATGATGGCCAAGCCACTATAATTCTCTAAGCTTTCATTTTCCCATCTCTAAACAGAGGAGGTTGGATTAAACCAAGGCTTCTTAAAATTTTTACACTTGTAACTCCTTTTTGCCCAAGAAATTTTTATATGACCCTGGGTATAAAGATATACAAATCAAACATTTGTTGATAATAAATCACAAAGAAATGTATTTAAAAATATTTAGTATACATTTTATTTGTTCTTTATTAACTATTTATTAATATTTGTTGAAAATGAAAATGAAATTTCATACTAATGAGATAAGTGTGCTTTTTAGCATAAAGAATTAAATCTTGGTGGAATATTTGATAACTTTTAATGTTATCAAATTTTTTGTGACCTCCAGATTCAGTTATGTGATCCCATGTGATCCAAAAGTTATATGATTCCAAAAGGTCCTTTTCAATTCTATATTTAAGATTCTCATTTTATGGATAAGGAAATCTATTATGTACAAGTTGCTTGTTTTTTAAATATGTAGTAATGTGCTCAAGAAATCTTTTTTTCCCCTCCCTTTGCCCCTTCTGAGAGATGGCACAAATATGTGTGTGTGTATACATGTTATTGTTTCTAAGATTTATTGTTTACAAAAGCAATTTCGCCCTATTTGTGGATAGAGATTCTTTTCCAGGTCTTTATATATGCACTTCCCTATTCATTTTTAAAGGAAAAATCAGGAATTGACTGCAATGAAAGTCAGACTTTGAAAACTAGATGAAGAATTTTGTGTGCTTCTCTGAATTTCCTCGCCCATTTGATGGTTAATCATTCCAGAGCAAGTGGATTCTGAGCTACCTTCAGAGAACCCAACATTATGAGCAAAATTAATTCTCCCACAGATCTGCTTCATGCTAGTTTCAAACCATGACTCATAGGCATTTAATGAGGTCAGTTCTCTTTCCCAAGACACTACCTATGCTTTTCAATCCCCAAAATGAAGTACTAATGCCAGAATCCAAGACCATTTGAGGAAAGATTTGCCTGTCTTTTGGAATACTTTCTCCAAAAATCACTAGCTCTGAATATTATGCCTGTTCCTCATAAGTCTATTTAGAAAAAAAAAAGTTCTTCAATGATTATTTGTGACAAAGGATGTCATTTTGCTGAGACTTTATTTAAAGGCAATAAAGCCAAAGTAAACTGACTTTATGAGGATCAAGCAGGTAATAAGTATCTGGGACTAAAATTGATTCAGTTCTTCCCTCTCTCCCAGGTTCAACACTCCATTCCTGTTCCTAGTTCCATTGCTAAAGAAAAAAACTACTGTGGAAACCCCTTCCATATACAACCTTCCACCTAGTAGAGAAGTTCTTGGTGGTCGAATAAAGCACAAAAAGAATACATAAATGATTTTCCCAGAGTTCCCATAGCTAATAACCATCAGAGGGATAATTTGAAACTCAAGTATTCCTAATTTCAAACCTAACACTGTGTTCAATAGAGCACACTGTCTCTTAAGAAAAAAAAATATATATGTATATATTTTTTTTCAACACTGTAATGGATTTTGATCTCACAGATGGATGGTGTTCCCTTAATGATGTAGAATCTCAGCTTGACCTTCTGTCCCTCTTGTACTCCTCATGTGCCAGAGATTTGTCACAAAATTCTACTGATAATTCTCAAGTTGTCTTGACATCTCAAGGATCTTATTTTTTTTTTTTCCTGAGGCTGGGGTTAAGTGACTTGCCCAGGGTCACACAGCTAGGAAGTGTTAAATGTCTGAGAACAGATCTGAACTCTGGTCCTCCTGAATTCAGGGCTGGTGCTCTATCCACTGCTCCACTTAGCTGCCCCTCAAGCATCTTAATATATAATTTAGGCCACGGACATCCCTTACCCTACCTATGTAACAGATATATCTCCTTTTTTTTTTATTTTGACAATGCATTTCTCTGATGACATGCTATTACTTCTTCAGAATTCCTCTGTTGAAGAATTAAATTATTCTACATTTTCCGGTCTCAGAAAGATATATTTTGTTGTTGTTATTATTGTTATTTCCATTTTCTAGATATGTAAACAAGCTTCACAGTCCCATTACCTGAAGTAGAATATAACTAGTCAATTCAAAGTCTTACAATAGATTGAGGACCCAAAGAATAAATTTGGGGGGCAGGGGAGGGAGAGGTTACTGAGTTGGAATACAAAAGAACACTGCAAAAAGCTACGAAAGGAAAGTGCAGTCAGGATATAGATGAAGGAGTTGTTTTTCTAGGAAAAAAGGATGAAACAACTTAGCAGGGTTTTTTTAATTACCTGACTAGATACAGTATTCTTTCTCATTGGAACAGATTTCCTCATGGTTTCTTCATGTTAGCAATAACTATTGTATCAATATACTTACATAGTGACATCAATCCTTCTAGAAGCACAGCTAAATTAAACAGCCTAGGTTCCAACTTGTACCCATTGCTTCTTAGAGTATGATGCAGTATAGGTGGATCCACCATACTCCTGTCCATTACCCTTTGGAGGTTCCTAACTGATCCCAAATTGAGTTAAAGATATTAATGATTAAATCCAGCAGTGAAGTGAGTAAACCAACAGAACATTGTACACAGCAACAGCAAGATTATGTGATGATCAACTATGATGAACTTGATCCTTTTTAACAAGAAGGTGATTTAGGCCAATTGCAACAGTCTCATGATGAAGAGAGCCATCTGCATCCTGAAAGAGGATTATGGGGACTGAATGTGGATCACAACATAGTATTTTCACCTTTTGTTGTTATTGTTTGCTTGCTTGTTTTATTCTTTCTAATTTCCCTCCCCTTTGATCTGATTTTTCTTGTGCAGCATGATAAATGTGGAAATATGTTTAGCAGAAAAAAATAAAGTTTGATTTGGAACAACTAAATAAGCTTTTGTCTGCACATTGTATATTTAAGTTTACATTGTTATTCTGAAGTCTAAATTTAAAGCTGGAATCGGTACTACTTATCAGAGTGACAGAATTCTAAATGTGAACAGGATTTTGGAGGCTATAAAACCTAAAACTTTTTATCAGACATTAAAATAATCTACAAAATCCTTATACTTCATCATGATGGAGAGGTGACTCAATCCTCAAAGGCTAAAATATCAGTTGACGCAGTATTTGGCTGGTTCTATCAAGTTGGAAATATGTCAGCTAGAATGACAGATTATGTCTACATGTCTGTTGAAGACTGAAAAGGATCATCTATGTGAGACTTCTCAGTTGACAAATTGTTGGTCACAATAATAAAAAAAAAATCTATAAAGATATGAGTTGAGGAAAGAGTGAATTTGATTGAATGGAAAAATCCTGCAACCTGGAAGTCTTTTATCTTTGAAAGCACTGAGGAAATATTAAACTAGTGACTCATGGTGAATTCAAAGGCCACTAAAACACCAGGAATTCTTTCATAAGAATCAGCATTAACTATATTATGTTGGACAAATTACTTAACCTCCATAGGCCACAAGTTCCTGATCTTTGAAAAGAGAGTTTGGGATTAGATGACCAAAAAATCCTTTCTAATACCTAAGTATATGGTCCCATGTCACTTCCATCTTGTACAATGGCAGTAGATTTCTCGAATCTTGGGCCAGGGATTCATATATCTTCTCTTTTCATTTTCTTCACATTAGACTTAGCTCCTATTGTTAAATGCAAGCTATGTTTATACCTTAGCTATATAGAAAGAAAAGATACATGTTCCCCCACTCTCACCTGAATCAATTAGTCTCTAAAGGAATCAAGTGGCCAAATAATTTCTTAATTTCTACTCTATGTTAAGAAAGATCCTGAAGGAGATATTAAAGAGAGGAACATGTTTATCATAATTGGAATAGAAAATCATGTATTTGAGAAGTGACTCCTACTTATATTGTACTTTTAATTTTATAAAGATCAGTTGAAAAATATGATCATAATGGCATACTATTGTGCTGTAATATAAACTGGCTGATTTGAGTTAAATGAGCAGAAGAACCAAGAGAACATTATTTGTAGTAATAGTAATATTGTTCAAAGAATAATTGTGAATGATTAAGTTAATCTCAATATTTAAACACTTGAATAAATTACAAAGGACTTATAAAAAAAGAACTAATAAATAGAATTATAGGTAGTATAGTTTTACATAAAAGTTTATGAAATACTTTAAAGCTATAATTGTGGAGAATTATATGTTTTATCCAAAGTCATATAACTTTGTCAGAAGTTAGATTTTAACCCAAGTTCAGCTCCCTTTTTATTATTCCATACTGTCTTTCATATTCATTAGGCAGGTTAACAGAGGTATTATTATCATTACAGCATCTGTAATGATTTTTTTTTTAGAACAATAAAGTCAAACTGTCCTTAAGATTATGAAATGCTAATCTTCTAAATTGAACTTTCATTATACCATATGTCCCCAAAGTCTTAGTGTGGATGTAACTTTTAATAGCTTTAATAACTTAATTCATTTTAATAGTTTAAATAACTATAAACATTTATAGTTTAAAACTGCATTGGAAGTTTTGGAATGCGCTGTGTCAGGATGACATTTCTACTGTTTTGTTTGTTTGTTTTTCTGCTTAAAAGTATCATTTTTCGATATAATTACTTGATCCCTAGGTTAAGAACAAAGGCTCAAAGTAGTACAATATTTCAGGAGGAAAAAAGGAAAATCTCACTATATACTGTTGCAGTTTTGTGAGACAAAGTTGCTTAACAGGTAACTGGAATGAAACATAGCTTGGAAGCAGAAATGTACTCTGAAGGAAGTATAACCATCCAGATAGAAATAGCCACAGCGAATTTAAGATTCACAGAATGTTGGAGCTTCCACATCGTGTGGTCAAAGCTTTGGTTCCTGAGGTGATAAGAGAAAGCTAAATAGTTATGGAGGTCAACCTATTAAATAGTTCAAGGGAAGAATCCTCCAGGAGAAAGTACAATTGATCATCATAAAGGGAGTCCTGGTGATGTCACAATGTCAGAGACAGATTATCAGAAGCTAATCCATCATCCCTCAAAAGATGTCTACTGAGAATCACAGAATTTCAGACTTAGGAGGAACTCCAGCATTATCAAATTCAACCTGTACTTGAAAAGGACCCCCTGCTAAAATATACCTGACAAATGGTTATCAAGCCTCTGTTTGAAGTAGTGATAATGATAATAATAATACATTTAGCTACCACTTTGTTAAATTTTTTAGAATTATTATCTAATTTGATTTTTTCTAACAATTCTGGAACATAGGTGCTATTATTACTACTCCCATTTTACAAATGAGTATACTGAGGCAAACAGAATTTAATTGACTTGCCCAGGGTCTCACAGCTAGAAAGTGTCTGAAGCAGGATTTGAATTCAGATCTTTCTAATTCCAGTCCAGAATTTTATCCACTGCTTTGAGGCCAGACAAAATAAATCTAATGCATTTTCCACATTATATATAAACTTGAAGATCATATTTTTCTTACATTACACAAAAACAAATTGGAAGACCACAGTCACATTCCCCTGAGTTTTATTTCCTTTATATTAAATATTCCTGGTTCCTTCAACTGACTTCTGCTTGCAAAGCTCTCACAAGAGTTCCATAGGATTTATCAGCAAGATAGTTCCTTCACCTCTAAGAAGATTGATTTTAATACATGAGTAGAAAGAATGTTACATTTCATCATTTACTATCTGTGTGAAGGTTAACAAGTAATGATCTTTATGGACCTCAGTTTCTTCATCTGTAAAAATGTTGGAAATTGGAATACAGAAGGTTCCTTTTGTCTTTGGATCTATGATTTTATGAGATGCAGTGTGCCGTAATTTTTATTTTCCTTAAAATTTAATATAACATGGAATCCTTGGGTGGTGAGGAGTAGAAATTTCACAGTCCTATAAAAGCTCCTTAATAAAAACAGTAGGCTTGTATTAAGTAAATACTCCACAGAAAAGATCCCTTCCTGCAAAGGAAGTTAAGAGCCATTTTTTTTTTAAGCAGACACTTTAGTTTCTCTTTATCCACACACAGTTTTTATTTTGCTACTGTTCTATAATGAGCACAATTTACTTTCCTTACAGTAATATGATACTAATTTATTATTGATAAGAATTTATTTTTATTTTTATTACTAATAAAATAACTATCAGGGAAATTACTACTACTATTACTACTACTACTACTACTACTACTACTACTACTACTACTACTACTACTACTACTACTACTACTACTACTATCACTACCACTACCACTGCCAGAAATTGTGCCCAATTCAGAGCAATTGTAGTAATTATTATTACTATTACTAGGGGATGCAAAGCCAATGGAGCTCAAAAGAAGAACCTGAACTCAGAATTTCCTCACTCAAAGATCAGATATCTATCCCAATGCCATAATTGCCTCTCTAGTAGAATATTGTGCAGTTACTTATATATACATACACATATATGTAATATATGTATATATACACACATACATACACACATATTTAAAAAGTTTTGAAGATTTATCCACACACAGTTTTCATTTTGCTACTGTTCTATAATGAGCACAATTTACTTTCCTTATAGTAATATGATAATAATTTATTATTGATAAGAATTTATTTTTATTTTTATTACTAATAAAATAACTATCAGGGAAATTACTACTACTACTACTACTACTACTACTACTACTACTACTACTACTACTACTACTACTACGACTACTATCACTACCACTACCACTGCCAGAAATTGTGCCCAATTCAGAGTAATTGCAGTAATTATTAATACTATTACTAGGGGATGCAAAGCCAATGGAGCTCAAAAGAGGAACCTGAACTCAGAATTTACTAACTCAAATATCAAATATCTATCCCCTATGCTATAATTGCCTCCCTAGTAAAATTATTGTCCAGTTATTTATATATATATATATATATATATATATATATATATATATATGCATACACATATATGTAATATATGTAGATCTACACACATATGCATATATATTAAAAAGTTTTGAAGATTGAATATATGTGTTAAATGCTGCAAAAATGAAATAAACAAAGCAAAGATCAATTTCCATGATAACTATGGAGCTACAAATTCCTAAAAAGAAATCAAACTCTGAAGAAGAATAAAACCACTGAAGTTAACAAAGAAGAAATAATAAAACCTAGCTCACTCCTCATAGCACAGAGATGGAATACTAACACTATGTATATTATCAGATATAGTCATTATAAATTTGTTTTCTTCTCAATTTTTACTTTTGTTTATGAGGAAAAATTCATCCTGGTGATTACTAGTTTAGGTGTAATATAGGGGGATCCTTTTCCAAGAAATTATTATTTTTTATTATGTTGTAAAGATAAAAGTACAGTACAAGTATCAAAAATATATAAGTGTATAACTGCATGTATATATATATGCATATATGCACACATGCACATATATAAAAGCTAGGTTTGGGTTGTAAGAGCAACAAGTATCTTGGGTAAACCAACAGTGATTCACCTGCCCATGCATATGCAAACTTTCTGACAGTATGAGATAGAGACTTAGTATTAAACCTGCATATGCAGCTAAGAACTTTTCTGGGAATAGAAGATCCAAATCCAGAAAGAATCGGTAATGGAGAGAACACAGCCCTAAACCACTGAAGAGGAACAGCAGCAGGCCCATAAACTTGGAACACAGCAATCAGAATTCTTTTTCAGTGGCCTCCTGAGACTAGCTGTGAATCTAAAATAGTAAATGGTGTCAGGATCCATAAAGAATCCCCAGAGCATCAAGGATGATCTTTATGTATTTCTTGAATGGAGATAACAGTAAGAGCTCACGTTTTCCATAGCACTTACAAGTTTACAAAACACCCAGCCCAGCCCACAGGTGAACTTTGTGACATTTATTGTAAGAGAGAAAGAAAAGAAGCTGTGGCTCAGGGAGGTTAACACACAAAGACTCCTTACTCTTTCTACCATTTTGCTATGGCTGTGGAGAACATAGTTGTTTTCAGTCTGGAATTAGGCTTCCCCTAAATTAATCCCTAATAGAGACAGGCTTCTTTGTATTTGGATAATCCTCTAGGCAGATGGAGGAATAGATATTCTGTGTCTAGTCCCTACCCCCACCACACCCCCCCATTTCATTGACTGTAAAAGTAGAAAGAGAATATGTATGCAGAAGTCTAACATAACTACCCATTAGTCAGAATGATGACAGTCCCATTTCCGCAGAAGTTTTGGAAAGCTCTTTTGTCAACTGTCCTACAATAGCCTTCTTCCCCACATGAAAGGACTGAGTAAATAGATTGTTATCCCCTTTATGCAGATGGAGAAACCAAAGTTCTCAATTAAGTAATCTGCTCTTATCCCACAGCTGTTGGAGCCAGGATTTGAATCTATTTCTCTTGGCATCAAGTTCAGAATTTTTACCCCTTTTCCACTTGTCTATGCATCTGGTACAAAAAGGCAATGAAGGCTATGAATTACTTTTTAAATGTATTTTTTTGGAAACTGAACACTGGACCAACTATCACTTATATAATAATTTCTTTTTTTTTTTCAATTCCATTTTCAAAACAAGAAAACTTGATAGGATGCATTAGTTTTAATGTATGAAGTGGCTTTAGTGCTACAAAATAAACAACAATCCTTTCCTAATTATTATATGTTTAATGTATGTATGTTTATACACGGATATTTGTAATATTTATGAGTCTATACATATAAGTGTGTGCATATTTATACTATACACATAGTATAGTAAGCATATATATAGTATATATATACACAGTATGTAGTAGATATATATATATATATATAAGTATACATATATAGTTTATAACATATATAAACTATAAATAGTATATAGTCCATAAAAGCATATGTAATATATATAAGCATACTTATAGTATACATAAGCATATATAGTGTATATATATATAATATATATATATATATATATATATATACATACATATACATATATGATCCTAGAGTACAGTAATTGTGTTTTTTTTCCCTTTTAAATCTGTAATACAGAACCTGTCACATGATTGGGATTGATTGTTATTTATCCTTCATTTTTGAAAAGGTCCATGACATCAGGGAGGTGATGCTATGACATGCGAGTGAATTGGATGTAAGTAAGGAGGGCTGAAAGTCTTGCTGAATGCTTGAAAGGGCAGATAAGTAGCAGAATGAATAGAATTTCAGGCCTGGAGTCAAGAAAACATCTTCCTGAGTTCAGATCCAATCTCAGATGTGTGATCCTGGGTAAGTCATTAAACCCTGTTTGTCTTAGATACCACATCTGTAAAATGAGCTGGAGAAATGACCAATCCTTCTTTGACAAGAAAATCCCAAAAGAAATAATAGTTAAATATGGCTGAAATGACTGAACAGCTATTGATTGAAACTATACTTCTATTAGAACATTATATCTTTGCCTCAAATTGGTCAGGTGTCCACTATCCCCCCCCACCCAAGTTTTTTACATATAAATAAATGTCTAGCCATTTCCTTGATGGGAGTTGTCAACTGAAAGACAAGCAAAGGACTGGAAGTAATGGCTACATTTTGTAGACATAAAAAAACCTTTGAAAAGCTTCCTGGTGCTATTTCAAATCCAGCCACATTCTCAGTCTCCAACAGAATCGGCTTTTCAGTATTTTAGAGCTATCATTTTCACATCATAGGCCCTGATTTTATACTTAGGTCAATTTTAATATTTGGTTTAGTGATCAAAGAAAACTCAAAAAGGAATATATCACTGTAGATAGTGTGAACATCCTTAAATTCCCAGGCATATAAGGCATGACTGTCTGAAGTCATTGAAAAGCATTGTTGGAAACTATTTTGCCTTTTTGCATGAGTTCATCATATCCCAGCCAGAGCGTGGCTCAGGATCTCTTCTGCTCACATAGTCCAAAGAAATGTAATACTTCCTTAAAATGCAAGCTCAATAAAAGTGAGGTTGCACAGGTGCCAAAAATCCAAAGGCCAACATTGAATCCTGATTACCAAGTGTTATCTGGGTGGAAGGAAGAAGAGTTGATGAAGCAGCATTTCCTCTGGAAATGGGCTTTGGGATCTAGCCCGGGCATTTTGATGGATGTCTGCCATCCCAGTGCAGTGGAACTCAGGGAATGATTTTAAGATGATCATATTGGCCAACACTTTTCTGGAGTTTTATAGCTTTCATAGCACTTTTGTAGCCATTCTTCCACTAATGTCTGCCTCCCATGCATTGGTATTGTGAGAAGGTGACGCTAGGATCTAAAGGTCTGTGCAAAGTGTGCCCAAATACTGGCTGGTCTGCCCAGCGAGGGGCCAGAGTCTGTCTATTGTGGAGGTTTAACAGTAGAAACTGGCCTATTGGGAGATGTATTCTTTTGGCTGTATGAACTCATGTAGATGATCTAAGAAAGCATGGGTTAGTTGTGATGGTGGAGAAATTCACCACAATTATAATATCAGAGTTTTTTTCACCCCAAAACATAGGTCAAGTACCATCTATTAGTGATACCTTTCCTGATTCAGTCAGTGTCCACTATAGCCCAGCATTGTGCTAACTGCAAATATGAAGGAGAGAGACAGTGTCCATACTTAAAGTATATACAATTTAATAGGGGAAGAAGAAACTGAAAAGGGAAGGTGAGAAGTGTGTGTATATAAGTAGGCATATATTTGTGGATTGATGGAATATAGACCAAGGAAAGCAAGCTGGAAGGAAATGAGATGTCTAGCCTGAAAACTATCTTTTGTGGTTGTCGCTATTTTTGTTGAGTCATATTTCAACATATTTGTTATTTTCTTGGCAAAAATACTGGAATAGGTTGCTATTTTCTTTTTGAGCTCATTTTGTAGTTGAGGAACTTGAGGCAAACAGGCTAAGTGACATGTCCAGGGTCAAGAAGCTAGTACGTTTCTGAGGTTGGATTTGAACTCAACAACAATAGCAACAACTACCACCACCACACACCACAACAAGAATAGATATTTTGTATTTATATGTCAATGTGCATCCAGGTTTATCCCAGGAGAACTGAATTTATTTGGCTGTCGACAACCATTCATTTTTGTCTTGGTATCTCTAGCAGTATGCAAAGTGATTTACAAATTGAAGATATTTACTTAATAAATACATTCTGAATTAAATTGAACTGGATAACAGAATACGGGCTTCTCCATCAGAATATGAACTTGACATCCCTCTCCATCTCCACCTTTCTTTGTGCCTCTAGTGCTTAGCACCCATAAACTACTTAATAAGTGCTTAGAGACTGGTTGAATAGCTGAAATGTTATATTTAATATAATCTTCTTACTTATTTTAAATGTTGAACCAAGTGTTTTGCTGGGCAAAATCCTTCTCCAAAACATTTAGATTTTGTTGCTAATAGATATGCATAATAAAGCCAAGGATGTGTACTAGAAGAGTGAAGAAAAGTCTGGTTTCCTTAGCTTACCTTTTGTTTTAGTTCAGATTCACCTGTGTGCTTTCAATTAATATTGAGAGTTATATAAAATTATCTAACTCTTGACTATACTATTATCAGTTATGGAGGAATTTGAACTCCAAGCAGAAACTGGAGTCAAAATTGAGAGCACTCATCCTAGCCTGGGATTAATTGTTATGGTTTTGTTAGTTGGGTAAATTGGCTTGGGCAAAATAGCTCTCAGCCTTGCTTATTTGGGAAGGTCCTACAACCTCTGTCAAAGAAGAGTGGAGCTAGAATGATTGGGGAAGCCCAGAAGATAAAAGGGAGCAGTTCCCCTTTTAGGAAGTACTATATACACAACAACTACCAGAGCAATTTGAGACCAGTAGGGAGTAGCAGAACAATGAGTATTCCAGAGATGTCATGAGATTAATAATACCCCAGCTGTATACAATAGTCACATAATATCATAAGGGAGCAGGAAAAGCTAATGGAGCAATGGTTTCATGCTTAAAAAGCAACCAGGCTATGAGACCAGCAAAATGACCTCATCAGACCATATTAGCATCCTGCAGCATTGGAAGTGTAAGTTACCTTTCAATATATTATTTGTTTTTTCTGGAATTCTGGTGTATGATTCCTTTATAAACTCACAATGCCTACTGAAAGTATGCACATTGGAGGATTTGTGGTGGTGGATATTCCTGAAATTTAAATATATTTATTTTGAAATAATTGTATCTTAGCTAATAGAGGGGGAAAAATAAGCAAACTGTTTAGGTCTAAATAGAAGTTTTGGGAGGAGTTCTTTGTTTATTTTCCAGTCCTCTAACTAATCAAAAAACAAACAATAAACCTAAAAAGAAAAGTAGAGTGTACTAATGAACTGTGAATACCCAGAGCTGATGTATTCTTACAGGATGATGAATTTTCTGATGAAGAGGTTTCCTTGAGGTATGAGAGAGTCCAAGCAAAGAGTGCAATATATGGGAAATGAAAAATTGGCCCACTGTTAGTATTCCCCACTCAAATTACTTTGGATTTTCTCTGTAATATGTTCCATATTTGGGCAACTAAATGGCACTGCAGCAGACAACAAAGAGTACTGAGCATAGAGTCAGACTCACCTTCTACTGAGCATAGAGTCAGACTCACCTTGCTGAATTCAAATCTGGCCTCAGATACTTACTAGCTGTGTTAACCTGAACAAATCATTTACCTCCGTTTGCTTTCATTTCTTTATCTGGAAAGTGAATTGGAGAAAGAAATGGCAAACCACTCAATATCTCTGCCCCAAAAGCCCCAAATGAAGTCACAAAGAGTCAGACATGAACTGAAACTAGAGAGATCAGAAAGTATCTGCAGAAATATGCAGAAAATAATCTTCCTTAGACTGAAACTTGAAACAAATTGAAAATCTTAAAGGAAGAGTTGTGGATGAAATGTACTGTGGTCATGGTACACAAAAAGGACAAAGGGACAGCTATGGGAAATGTAGCATCATAAGTGTGGATCAATACCAGGCCAACTTGATGATCATCAGCATTTTGTTTCACTGAAAGCAAAAACACTGAAGATACATGTTTTGCTAGAATGGAAAACTTTAAGGACATTCACTATTTTTACCAACACAGATTATTGGTCTCAATCCATCTGTGATTTAGGAATTAGAACCCTGGGATTTTTCTAAAGGCACATGGAGAACAAATTACTTTTTTTTTTTTTTTTTTGGTAAGGATTCACAATAGGATTTGAAGACAGGCCTTTTTGATTTCAAGCCCAAATACTCTATTAGAATAAAGTGATATAATTCATTAATATTAGATTGCAAATAAGTTGCATCCCCACCTTCCGTAGTGCTCTTTGATATATTCATTATTAATATATACAATTTTGATCTCTACCTTATGAAGAAAAACATAGTGACTGTGTACTCTTGGAACTCTGCTTTATAAACACATAGTTTTTAGACATATAGTGAAATCACAATCATATTTCTTCTAACACAGCCTTAAAATCCTCAGCTGTAAGCCTTTTGAGGGCAAAAGCAGCACCATTCTCTATATCCCTTATAATGCTGATTTTAGAGAACAAATGTTGACCACATCAGTGGGTAAAAAGTCAATAGATGAGTAAGAAAATGTTTGCTGGAAAGGATAATAGGTCAAATGAATGAATATGTAGATGAGTAAGTGGACTAAAGAATGGGTAGGTGGGTGTATGGTTGACTAGATTGGTGACTAAAAAGTTAGAGAGATGGGTAAATGGATAAATGCATGATTTAATAAGTAGAGAGATAGGTGATTAGATGGACTGGTTTCTTTATTTGATGATCTTATATTTCTATGATTTTTCACAAAACACAATGAGCTCCATTGAACACAATTTTCTAAGATACATTAGGAAATGTTACTACAAAAACTGACAACAGGAAGTTAAAATTTACTGTGATCATTTAATATTTTGCTCGGAGAGTGGGCAAACCTCTAACCCAAGTGAATCAATTTTTAATGTCCTACAAGATGAAGGATGGATATCTAAATCAGAATACTTTTGCCTGAATCTTTTATTAATCAATGAATCAACTAGTATGTATTATTTGCTTACCATGTAAGGAAAACCTTGAGAAGAGGTGCATTTGGTATAACATTTGGTATATTAGACATAGACTCTGACATGTAGCATTGCAGTACACTGATGTCATATGCTATATAGAAGTCAAGGAAGATGAGGATTGAGAAAAGATCATTAGCTTTGGCAATTAAAAGGTGACTGAAAACTTTGTGGAGTGTAATTAAGGTTGAATGATGAAGCTAAAAGCCTGATGGTGGTGTTTCCCAAAGGCTCAAAGACAAATCTTGAAAATAGGTCATTTGCTTTAGGTTTTTAAATATAAAATTAAAAGATTTAAACTGATTAAATTGATACATCTCTTCTGAATCAAAGCCAGTTATCTTTTCTGATATAATAATTATAATATCTAATGATAATCAATAAATATTTTTCATTAACTTTAGAATCCACCAATGTGCTTAGGAGGCAAAAAATACTGAGTCCTTCTCTTGATGCCCCAGTAATGAGCAAAAGAAAAGGTCAGCAAAATCAATACCTTAAAAAACCCCCAAATACCAATTAGAAGCAGTTTCTAACTCCTGAAAAATATTAGTTGGAACAGCTCATTTTTCAAGTGAGATCAGAAGATGTTTCTTCTTTCCTCCATGGAAACAAGGCTTTAAATGGTGGTTCAATAACCAATTCAGCCTCCGAAAAGTCTACTCCACACATAAGAGAACAGAGATTGAAATTTGGAATTGAAATAAACTAAAGTTTGCAACCCATTTCAACACTTATTGGTGGTAAACCGTAGGCAAATGATCTAACTTTTTGAGCTTCAGTTCTTTCATCTGTAAAAATGAAGACAATAAGGTTTATTATATTACAGGATTGCTCGAGGATTAAAGGAGAAATAATGTTCATAGCTTTGCACACTTGAAAGCATTATGTAAACATTGGCTTTAATATTTACATTGGAAAGACATAGACAATAAAACTGTTGTAAAGAATTAATCATGAAGCAGTGATTAAGCAGTGACCAAGTGCCAGGTACTGTGCTAAGTATAGGGGTTGCAAAGAAAGATAAACAGCAATAATAATAGCAAAAGAAAGAAAACAAAACAAAAATAATGGAGGAGACAAAATCTAACAATTCTGTGTGCATGTGTATGTATATGTGTGTGTATGTGTAGAGAAATATTTACATTATCTCCATCTTTCTAGGCAAGGTAAATGGGAGATGATCTCAGTGGGAAGGCATTAGCAGTGTGTGTTGGTGGGAATGACAGGAAAGCTTTGGTCTCAATTTTATCACATTATGAGGCAGGTTCATTTCTACCTCTCTACGGGTCATGAATCTTGGAATCTCCTTATTTGGAGTGGAGAAGGAGGTGGAGTAGAAATGAATGGGGACAAGGTGAGGGAACTTCTTATCAAAGTGTTTTTTTTTCCCCCAGAAAAGGGGGTGAAGGGAAAATCCTTAGTGTTTACTGGGAAGTTTTATTTATTTTTTTTCTTAATTTTTTTTATTACTGGGAAATTTAAATAAGTAGATCTTTTCCTCCCCTTGCCTTTCCTTCTTTCCTCCCTTTCTTCTTTCTCCCCTTTTCCCTTTGTTTCTGGAAGCAAGGAGTACTGAAAGATATGAGAAGCTACAGAAAGAGAAAAGGCAGAAGGTGGTATGGAGAAATTAAGGAGATGCAGGCCATCTCAGATACAGATCTAGTCTTTCACTGATGTTATCAGCACCCTAGGAAACCCATCCCAAAGTACATTCTAATTGCGGATAAACTAGTCAGTCCTATTCTCTCTCCTTCTCACCCTGCTGCTTTTCTTGGAACATTACTTTCCATCTATTTTCTACATTGCTTATTTGTATAGTTGTTTGCCTTCTCACATGAATTGTGAGCATCTTCAGAGCAGATCCATGTTTTTTATTTTAAATTTTTCATCCCTAATACTTATCATAGTGAGTCATTTTCATGAAGTCCTGTCAAGTGACTGACTGCCCCAACTTTTATTTGTGAGTCAAGAGTTAAAAGAACTTGAGTCCCAAATGACTTCAGGGGGTTGTGAATGATACTCACTTTGGAATTTCTGAGATTATTTCTCAATTACTTATAAATGGCTCATTGGATGACTTTTTAAATCTGTTTTGAGACTGCTCCTACCTTGAGTAAATTAGCAAGATCTTCTAAATGGCTAGATCTAATCTAACCTTCAATGTTCCCAGGAGGCTGGAGCCAGACTGATAAATGCTATAAAAAGTTCTCACCGTTTCAAACCATCTGAGAGAATCCAGAATTATTGTTCCAATCTTCAGGACCCCATTTGGGATTTTCTTAGCAAAGATATTGGAGTGGTTTGCCATTTCCTTCTCTAGCTCATTTTACAGGTAAGGAAACTGAGGATTAAGTAACTTGTCCAGCGTCAAACAGTTAATAAGTGTCTGAGGTCAGGTTTGAATTCAGGAAGATTAATTTTCTGACTCTAGGACCAGCACTCTACCAACTGTGCCACCTAGTTCCTCTCCAAAATTGATAGAATCCCCAGGCTTTAATCAGTCACTTAATCCAAATGAGCCCAAATGCCTCTAAATTAGATCCTTTCTAACTTTTGGAAAGAGTTAAGATTAAAAACTGCAAGCTGTTCAGCACTATTCATATCAACTACTCATATATGGGACAACTGGAAATTTGTCATTCTGAATTTGCAAAGGCCTAACGTAGCTTCCATTATTCAGATTTTTTTTCATATTTTCATATTTTTTTCATATTTCCCATGGTAAAAATTTAAATGTAACATTTTGATTTTTTAGAAAATTACCTCATATCATGCCATTGACCCCATTTGTGCATATATTTCTTTTTTTTTACATCAATTATGTTTTATTTATAATTTTTTCACAGTATATCTGCATGAGTAATTTTTTAATAATATTATCCCTTGTATTCATTTTTCCAAATTATCCCCTCCCTCCCTCTACTCCCTCCCCTAGATGACAGGCAATCCCATACATTTTACATATGTTACAATATAACCGAGATACAATATATGTGTGTAAATACCATTTTCTTGTTTGTGCATATATTTCTGTTGGCTTGCTTTTATGATTTCATATTACTAATTAGAATTCTTAAAAGTATTAGGCAGAAAGAGGAGAGGTACTCTAAAAACTCATCCCAATTTATTGTGGATTGATATTTTTTGAATGTATACTCTAATACTCTTATGCAATAACAAAAAGCAATTGTATCCATCAACAATAATAGACAACGGAATATTAAACAGAAAAACATAGTATGTTAGTGACTTGTTCTTAGATCACTTATAGCTGATATTTCTATAATTTCTCAGATGATATTTTCCATTTACTATATTTCCAGAATCTTAAGCAGTCAAGTTGCCTGAGAATGAAACTGTTTCATGATTCCAGCAGCACATGCAAAAACTATCCTTCAGAAAAAGCATCATGGAACAGTTTAACTTCCAAGATAAGCAGACAGCAACTGAAATCCTTTGTTTCCATTTTCCTGACTTGAATTATTTAAAGTCCTGTAACTATAGACAGAGGAGATGGTACATAAAAGTCGTAGTCACTTTCAAGTTCATAAAGAGAATTGATGAAAACAATTAGAGTAGGAAAAGAGGAAGAATGAGGGTAGTGACAGGAAAAGAAATGCCATACTGGAAATTTTTTACTTTGAAATCTGAAAACACATAATAGAATGTAAATATAAACATGTGTTCATGTTGTTCCTAAAATCTAGTTAAGAAGAGAAATCTTAGCAATAATTGGAGAGTTTCTGGTCAAACATTAAATTAATAGAAATAGTTGGAAAATCAGACTTTTGCCAGTAATTATAGATACCCAAACATTGAGTCTTATATTAAAATAAAGTAAATTGAAGAGAAGAAAAGGAAGAAAAAAGGGGAAAATAAAAAAGGAAGAAAGCAAGGAAACAAGGAAGCAAGGAAGGAAAGAAGGAAGAAAGGAAGGAAGAATATACTTTTTCAGTCAAGTTTTTTATACATTTTTCATATTTTGAAATTTCTGGTATTTGATAAGTACAAGAAAGGAACATTTCATTTTATCACAAACAGACATTTGAAAGTTTAAGGTTATGCTAAATTCATATGCAAAAGAGTTTAATAATGGAATTAAAAAAAATAAATAGATGAACAAGGGCTGGTTGAGGTCATATAGGACTCAACAGCAAAGAGAATCTATGACCTATACCTATGTTTGGTGACTTTTAGCTTAGAAAGACTCTGAAGATCTTGGACTCTGCTAGTTTTGCTTTCAAGAACCCATAGTCAGTTCTGCAGCAGGATGGGGCAACAGAGAAGCAAATCAGCAAAGAATACACACCATAATCATTTAGGATTCTAATGACTTTGTGGAGAAATTTAAGCAATGGATGTTCTATTTCTTTTCCCACTTCCCCATTTTTCCTTCCATCTCCTTCCTTAACCATGATACTATTTTAGAGACAGTCACAACTTTTCCTGTTGTGATTTAGGAGAATCTTTTGCTAAAGAATCCCCTGTGCAACTAAATTCAATTCAACAAACATTTATCAAATATTCACAGAAATGTTATTATCTCCTGGATGCTATATCATAAGCCTCTGGAGAATTGACATAAAATATATAAACATATATAGTGTATGTCTGTATATATATAAATATATACATATATACAATATATACATAAATAAATATATGTAATATATATATATACATGTGTATATACAAATATGTATATATATATGAATTATATATTGAATGTATGCATATATGGTATAATAAATAATAAAATACATACACATAGCGTAAAGATATACACTATATACACTATATACACTATATAAAAATATGTTTTGTGTTTATCATTGCATAGCAATTATTTGGGTTGGCGAATGCCCTCAGTTTTGAGCTTCCTGTTAGGTTAGCACTATTTACTGTGTTCAGCAGATGGGTTTGTGCCCACGGTAGCTTTGAGCAACAACTACAGTCTGGCATGATTGAGGCTGAGGTAGTGAGGCCCTTCATTTTGAGATCAAAGCAGTGAGGCAGCAAAACTAGGTGCAGTTCTTCCCACCTTGAGGTAAAAGAAATAGGTCTAATTCCTTGAATGACTATGACTAAAGTGGAATTCTTTTTGTTCAGAGGGAAGAAGGAGATGTTTCTATTGCTTCTGGCTATGCCTCATAATACAGGAAAACATTAAAAATTATTTTTCTCCATGAGCAATGTCAGTGATTCCTTGAGAAGAATATTTTACATGAGCAGAAGCAGATTATTCCTCTGCTGCAATGCGTGAACATGGGATTTTCAAATACAGCTTCAAGAATCTATTGATTCTAGTGTGGCTACCTTTCTGCTGAGAATGAATGAGACTAATGTTTCTGGGAAGGTCAGAGGAAGTAAAGATTACTTCTAATTGCTTAGCATTGTTATCTCATTGGAAATCTGCCTGGGCCTGTCAGATCTCAGCTTCTTCTAAGGATCTTTTGTAATGTCAGTATTTTTAGCCACGTATTCTGCTATGGCTAGAGAAACATAAACATTTGCCAGAATGAATTATGGAACATCCCAAGATCACAGTTCTCCTCAGAGAAATCATGCCATTGGGCTCTATTTAGAAATGGACGGTTATCCAGTCCACTTCACCCCACCCCTTCTACTCCCTTCATTTTCCATTTGAGAAAACTAAGGTCTATAGATATTGGGCAACTAGGTAGTGCAATAGATAGATGGCTAGGCCTGGAGTGAGGAAGACATCTTCCTAAGAACAAATCTGACCTCAGAATAGCAATGCAAATGACTAGCAATGTGACCCAAGGCAAGTCACTTCACTCTGTTTGCCTCAGTTTCCTTATCTGTAAAATGAGCTGGAGAAGGAAATGACAAAACATTCTAGTATCTTTGTCAAGAAAACCCCAATGAGTCCAGGGAGAATCAGACATGAATGAAATGAATATAAATATATAAAAAAAACATACACACACATATACATAAACAACACTGTTATATAAAGTATCAATATTGTATAGTGACTCAATCAGCATCATTGCAGGTAGCATAGATGAGATGTGATCCTAAATTCTCTGATTCCATGGTCAATACTCTCCATTGTTCCATATTACTTTTCTCTGATATCTTTCATGAGAGTTTTGTTCATATCCTTTGACCACTTTATTCTTGGGGAAATTGTTTTTGGTCTTACAAGAATAAGTCATATTTTCACAAAAGATGTTTCTTACAAAGATTTTTTTTTTCCCTAACAGCTTTTCTTCTCATAAATGGTTTTATTTTCATTTTAAAACACTAAAGAACTATTTTGTAATCAAATAGTCCTATTTTTATCTCTCTTAAACATTTTCCCCATGATTGTAGATCTTAAAAATATTTCCTTCTGTTTTCCTCTTTTTATTTCTATGATATCACCTGTATTACTATTATTCCATGTTACTTTTCTCTCTCAATTCAGCCTCCCCATAGCTTAATACATATCCTTCATGAAAACTTTGTTCATATCCTTTGACTATTTCATTTGGGGGGAAATTGTTCTTGATCTTACATGAATGAGTCAGATTTTCAGAAAAGATATTTGATGCAAAGATTTTTATTTTTATTTTTATTTTTTTTTTTTTTGAGGCTGGGGTTAAGTGACTTGCCCAGGGTCACACAGCTAGGAAGTATTAAGTGTCTGAGACCAGATTTGAACTCGGGTCCTCCCGAATTCAAGGTGCTCTATCCACTGTGCCACCTAGCTGCCCCTAAAGATTTTTCCTAATTAATAGCTTTTCTTATTATAAATACATTTATTTTCACCTTAAAACGCGAACAAAATATTTTGCAATCAAATAGTCTATTTTTATCTCTCTTAATGATAATAGATCTTAGATATTTCCTTCTTTTTTCCTCTTTTTATTTATAATATATAACCTGTATACAGGCTGTGTTTATTTGGAATTTATATAATATAAATATTGTATATAGTATAAGTATAGTATAAGAAAGTGATAAAAAAAATACTTTCAATAAAAGTGATCCCCAGTTGTAAAAAGTAGTTATTACTGAGTAAGGATTCTATCCTCTCTTCTCCTAATACTTATATACCTAGATTTATTAAACTTTTGATTTGTTTGGGTCTTGCCAATCAGATTATTCCAATGATCTGTTTTTTTTTTAAGAGTACTAAATAATTTTGACAATTAAAAACAAAAAAAAAAAACAAATGGCCAATAACCATATGAAAGATTAATTCAAATGACTTAGTATTAGAGAACTTTAAACTCAAATAATTCTGAGGTTTCACCTCCTACCCACCAAAATGATGACAATAAAAAATGGAGATAGTCAACAATGCAGGAGCTGTGGAAGAGATGTGGAATGATGACAATAAAAATGGAGATAGTCAACAATGCAGGAGTTGTGGAAGAGATGTGGAATGATGACAATAAAAATGGAGGTAGTCAACAATGCAGGAGATATGGAAGATTAGATACACAAATGCTTTTTAGACCAACTGTGAATTGGCCCAGTCAATCTGGAATCATATGAGAAAAGACACCAAACTATCCATGTCCATATTGAAGAAGAAAATTCATAACTGAATATTTGCTTCAAGGAGGTCAGTGATGGAAATGAAGATGCCAAATATACTATAATAATCTTAATAATAATCTTTGTAGTAGGAAAAACTAGAAAGATAGGATATGCCATGAGGGATGACTGAACAAATTGTGATATAGTCATACATGTCTCTGACTATACTTTAAAATGATGAATATGAGAAGGGAAAGAAAAGAAATAGCTACTATATGCCAGGCCCTATGCTAAGTACTTTTAAAAGTACTTAGTTGAAAACTCTGTGAGGATATTATTATCCTCATTTTATTATGAAGAGACAAGCCCTGAGTCACACCATTAGCAACTGTCCAAGGTGACATTTGAACTGAGATCTTCCTGACTCCAGTCCCAGGAAGTATTTTATTTGTATCACCAGCTGCCTGTTATGACATATGAAGAAAGATATTGAATTTGTATGTGCTGATTCAAAGCACAGAAGGCAAAACCAAAGGAATAAGATGACTGCTATTTTGTTGTTCAGTCTTTTCAGTCATGTCTGGCTCTTTAAAACCCATTTGGGATTTTATTGATAAAGATACTGGAATGGTTTCCCATTCCCTTTGCCAATTCATTTTACAGCTGGGGAAACTGGGCAAACTGTGATTTGTAACTATCTGAGGCAAGATTTGAATTCAGGATGATATCGGGTCTGGAACTCTAACCATTGTATAATCCAGCCACTCAGAGAACAAGATTATTCTTTAAATGTGAACATTAGTGAGTAGCTGAACTTATGCTGTTTGTAAGGATCTTAATGGTTCTGGATTCAAAAGGATGTAACATGTAATACTTCTGGAAACAGGTGGGATGTTAAGTGTGGAAGTTTGCATGTACTCTCAGATTTGGTTTTTCTGTCAATTGCTTTTGCTTAATTGTTTTTCTTTCTTAAACAGAAGGGATGGATGGCAAAGGCGAACCTGTTGAGAAATAACAGTAGTATTGCCTTTCCTACACATCCGTCTCTTTTTTCTTGAGGCTACTATTCTAGTTCAGAATCCCATCGTTTACATCTCAGTTATTTTAAAGCCAAAGCCTTATTCTTGATGACTAATGTCACTTTCTCGATTAAATAATCATTTTTTCTCTCTAGGATAAGATACATACTTGTCTACCTGCCATTTATAGATAGTTCCATCTCCCCTTTTAAATTGATTTCTCTTTACACTGTTTTGCATTCTAACTTCCATCCAGTTTAGCTGATTCTTGTTCCTCATTAACAATTATCTTGTTTCATTTCTGTCTCTTTGTGAGAATTCCCTCCAAATCTGGCATATTCTTTCTTCTTGGAATTCCTTAGTTCCCTTCAAACTTTACCTAAGGGTCACCTCCTGTACAGAGTTTCTTAAATTTTTTCTATTCACAACACCTTTTTTACCAGAGTAATTTTAATATGAGCCCAATTATATAAAATAAAAATACAAATCATAAATTTACTGAAAATAAGCCATAATTTTGCAACATCCACATTCAGTTACATGACCCATGTGAGTTCACAACCCACAATTTAAAAAGTTTTGCTATAGGAAACCTTTCTTAGTCTCCTAATTATATCTGATTCTTCCAATTCTAAAGTTTCTTTGTCTTTTCTTTGTTTTTGTCTCTCTCAGAAAGTTTATCCCTAGAGAATAACGACTTTCTGAGAATAGAAATCATCTTCTTTTTGTCTTTATATTCCTCAAATCAATCATAGTTCTTGGAACACAGCAAATGCTTAATAACTTTTTTTTATTAAAGTAATGAAATGGAAAAAAGGAGAGAAAACTACAAACTTAAAAAAAAAGAAAGAAAAGATAAAGAAATAGAATCATAAACCGTAACAAACAAAAAGAAATAGCAACAATGAAAAACCTTGACCACGACCAGGTAACAAAAAAATTTGACCAAAATCTTGGCTTATACTAATATTAGTATATACCAAGATCTCATTGCAGATCCTCTGTGTCCCATTCTAGTATTACTTCTATTATCCCACAAACTTTGAAAACACAGTGTATATTATTCGTAGAGTTTTTTGTTGTTTTATTTAGTCATTCAGTTGTATCCCGCTCTGTGACCTGATTTGAGGTTTCCTTGGCAGAATATTTTACTATTTCCTTCTCCAGCTCATTTTACAGAGGAGTAAACTAAGGCAAACACTGTTAACTCATTGCTTATGGACTCACAGCTAATAAGTGTCTATCGAACTCAGTAAAAGGAGTAGGACTTCCTTACTTCAGGACTGATACTCTATCCTAAACAGCTTATGACGTTATAATTTCCAGGGCTAAAAAGATCCAAATTTTTTTGACTACAAAGGCCTGAAATTCTTCAACTATTCATTGCTTATTGGAACTGTGGTTTTCTCTAAAGATAATCCAATCAAAACCCACCATCATGAAGTAGTACTAACATTATGCTATACCTTTTGAATCTCCACCTGCACATAACTGGTGCTTAATAAATGCTTAATGACTGACTATTCTCTAGGTCTTTAAATGAACATTTTTTGCTACTAAAGGTAATGCAATAGAGTAAGGGCAACTGTGAGTTACATTTGGCTGGCAAGGCCATAGGAAATCAGCATACATTTGTGAGTTGGTAGTTTATGAGTGGTTCTTACCCTGGGATCTGCAAACATATTGCTGCTGTTGTTTTTAATATTTTGAAAAATTCACGTCAATATAACCGGTTTCCTTTGCAATCCTTTGCATTTCTCTTTCATGCATTTAAAAATATTCTGAGAGGAGACCATCACTTTCATCAGAGGAGCCTTCAGGAATCAAAAAAGGAAGCCATGAACATTTGAAATGTTCATTCGGTATTGCAGCTGGTGTGTGTGTGTGTGTGTGTGTGTGTGTGTGTGTGTGTGTGTGTGTGTGTGTGTGTGTGTGTGTACGTGCTATGTGTGTCTAATAGAACAAGATTCAAAGAAATGCACAAACAACCAAATATGCTTTTACTTTGTTTCTGAGTAACTGAATTCAAAAGCCATTTTGGGCAAACTTAATTTTAATGTGAATAATCAAAAATTATCATTATTTCCCCAATAATTCACAGGTTCTTCCCTCTGCTCCCCAACCCCCACCAGTTTACAGATAGCAGAATTTTAGGAAACATGTGATTTCTATGAATTTCAATTACACTGAGTTCATTTGGGGATCATTTTTGCAGCAACAAGTAACAGAATTAGAGGATTTCTCATTACAGGCTGTCCTCATGTGTTATTTTGCTGCAGTGAAATTTAAAGAGAAGATAATGCATTTGATACTTTTAGGGAATTTGCCTGGGTTGGATTGGTGAATTAGAATTGTGGGCACAGAGTCTTAAGAACCAGGCATAAGATAGGCTAGGAAAGTGGAAGGAATATTAGATTTGTAGGCAGAGGACCTAGTTCTAATCTTTACTATGCTACTTAGGATTGATGAAATGTTGAAAACAAAAAACAAACAAACAAACAAAAACTGTAACATGCCCTCCTAGCAGTTACTATTACCAGTCTGTCCCAGGCCCAACAGAATACCTTTGACCACTGACCTTTGCAGTGTCAATTCTACCTAGCTCGCCTCCTCTAAGGCCTTCAAAGGTCTCTGGCCACAATTTCTTGAATCTATAGTTTAATAACTGGTAGCACACTCAAAAACAGCCACGTGTAATCTTAAAAGCCTTTATTATACCTACTCACATAATGCCCTGACTTAATGCGCTGACTTGTTAACTCCCTAGTGAACACCTGGTCTGAAGACCCACATGTTCACTACCAAACTCCTTATCTCTCTGGGCTTGGCTTGACTACCCCAGGCTAGGGAGCCAGGTTAAAGAGAGCAACTTCTGTCTGCAGTGGGCTTATAAAGGGCCTGTGAGGTCACACACACAGCCAACCAGCGAGAGAGCCATCACCCATTACAAAGCTATCTCAATATGGATAGGATCACTACAGGGCAGTCCTATATCCACAGAAATTACTTCTGGGCCACTCAATCTCCTGTTGTGCTGTGGCCGCCCATTTAAAGGACCCTTATAATTCCCTTCTCTTGTTTTGCAGGAATCACATCCTTAAACAAATCAGTTTTTATTTCTTTGGACCTCAGTTTTCTAAACCATGATATAGGGATGAGATCGGATTAAATAGTTTCTTGTACTAATTGTATAACGGAGGAAAACAATATCACAACTTCTAATGAGACTGTAAAATTAATTCTTAAGTCACAGGTTTTGGTTATAAGAGAAACAAAGGTGATCATACAGTGTTGTTCTAGAAGGGAATTAGGATTTAAACTTGGGTTCTTCTAGAAATGTTATCCCTGGAGAGAGATAGATGACAGCTTGGTCTGAGGAAAAGGAAATGATAAGAGGCAAGTGAAAAGGGAATCCCTAATAAACTTAGATTTTTATTTTTTTCAAGAGATTTGCCTTAGTAAGAGGTATGGGGGACATTGCTAGCTATTTCAACTACTCTATTGTTGTATATTCCACCAGGGATATAGGAAGATAAGGTTAGCATCAATTATCTGAGTTAAAAAAGTAAATAAAGGACAAAAATCATCATCCTCTGTGGGGCTAATTCCTCCTCTATTTCCATCCATACTGTTCTCTTTCCCTCTTTACTTCCTAAATTTATTATCTATTAATGAACATTATATAATATTTCTGGAAGCATTTTGGGGGCCAATACATGAAAAATTCATGTACTTTATCTTGTTTTATATCTGATATAAAAATGGTATATATGCACCTTATAGAAGGCAGGCAGTTTTAGACTTATCATAGGGCGTTTTGTGGCATGTCTCAGTGGTTCTTAGAATGGAAACATGAAATTAAATTTTAAAAATTTAAATTTAAAATTCAAAATGGTTAATTCTATTGTTACCTCCCTTTTTTTTTTTTTTTTTTTTAATAAATAAGGGAACAAGGCTAAATGAGGTCAGACAACTTGTCCATTATCATATAGTTTGGTATGTTTCTAGGGTAGAATTTGAAATCAGGTTTTTCTGACTCAATTCAGTATTGTTGTTTTTTGGAAAATTCTGATATATTTTCATCTACTTGGGAAAAAAAAAAAAAAAAACTTCCATAATTTATTGTTTTTAAGTTTTAATGTTGTTTTACAATATTTATTTTTGTGACAATTTAATTCTACTGTGTTGCCTGAAAATCAAAGAGGTACAATTTTGGCCTATGGGCATTTCAGGGCTTTTCTAGAAGCAATGTGGTAAAATTTTATCTATTTTATGAGAATTAGAAAAGAATGTGCATTTCTTGTTTCCATTTGCTTCTCTTCATATGTATATTGATTTCAACATATTAGGACAATATTCCAGATCCATAATTACTAGACCATTGATATTATTTGATTTGTCATATTCTTAAAATTGAGTTATAAAATTCTTTTTTAGAACAATATTTTGTTAGTCTCTTTTTGTATAACTGATTAGCTTATTTTTTATGAATTTTAATATGGAAGTTTGTTGAATATGAATTGAAAATCGCCAGAAAAACGGTGGGGGGAGTCTCCCATGGCAACAAATTGAATCCTAGAAAGAGTCCCTAAAGTCACCCTAATGACTCCTTAAAAAGAGAAAGAAGGAAGGAAGGAAGGAAGGAAGGAAGGAAGGAAGGAAGGAAGGAAGGAAGGAAGGAAGGAAGGAAGGAAGGAAGGAAGGAAGGAAGGAAGGAAGGAAGGAAGGAAGGAAGGAAATAAATGAAGGAAGGAAGGAAGGAAATGAAGGAAGGAAGGAAGGAAGAGAAAGAAAGGAAAAGAAAGAAAGAAAGAGAGTGAGAAAGAGAGAGAGAGAAAGAGAGAAGGAGGGAGAGAGGGAGGGAGAGAGGGAGGAAGGAAGGAAGGAAGGAAGGAAGGAAGGAAGGAAGGAAGGAAGGAAGGAAGGAAGGAAGGAAGGAAGGAAGGAAGAAAGAAAGAAAGAAAGAAAGAAAGAAAGAAAGAAAGAAAGAAAGAAAGAAAGAAAGAAAGAAAGAAAGAAAGAAAGAAAGAAAGAAAGAAAGAAAGAAAGAAAGAAAGAAAGAAAGAAAGAGAAAGAAAGAAAGAAAGAAAGAAAGAAAGAAAGAAAGAAAGAAAGAAAGAAGGAAAGAAGGAAGGAAAGAAAGAAAGAAAGAAGGAAAGAAGGAAGGAAAGAAAGAAAGAAGGAAAGAAGGAAGGAAAGAAGGAAGGAAAGAAGGAAGAAAATGAAAGAAAGAAAGAAAGAAAGATGGAGTTTTCAAGGACAGTTTCCTTTTAATTTAAATATGTTGTCTTCCTTGAGAAGCTCCTTGAAGGAAGGGATAATATCAACATAATATTTGTATTCTTTCTTACAATATCCAGCAAAATATTTGGCTCAGGAAAGAGACATATATGTGCCAAAATGTTTGTGGCAGCTCTTTTTGTTGTAGCTAGAAACTGGAAGATGAATGGATGTCCATCAGTTGGAGAATGGTTGGGTAAATTATGGTATATGAAGGTTATGGAATATTATTGCTCTGTAAGAAATGACCAGCAGGAGGAATACAGAGAGGCCTGGAGAGACTTAAATCAACTGATGCTGAGTGAAACGAGCAGAACCAGAAGATCACTGTACACTTCAACAACAATACTGTATGAGGATGTATTCTGATGGAAGTGGAAATCTTCAACATAAAGAAAAACCAACTCACTTCCAGTTGATCAATGATGGACAGAGGTAGCTACACCCAGAGAAGAAACACTGGGAAGTGAATGTAAATTGTTAGCACTAATATCTGTCTGCCCAGGTTGCATGTACCTTCGGAATCTAATGTTTATTGTGTAACAAGAAAATGATATTCACACACATGTATTGTACATAGACCATATTGTAACATATGTAAAATGTATGGGATTGCCTGTCATCGGGGGGAGGGAATAGAGGGGGGGATAATTTGGAAAAATGAATACAAGGGATAATATTATAAAAAATATAAAAAAAATATTCGGCTCATAGCAAAATTTAAAAGGATATACATGTTTTGAAAGTGATGTAAGGGGAATAGCTAGGTAGTACAGTAGATAGAGTACCTCTCCTGGAGTCAAGAAGGCCTAGATTCAAATTGAGCTCAGACACTCAATACTTAATAAGTATGTGATTCCTAGTAAGTCACTGAAACCCCAACTGCCAAGCAAGAACAAAACAAAACACACAAAAAACAAAACAAACAAACTAATAAAAAATTATCTAAGAAGGCATCTTTGTGCCTTCTGAGATACCATTTATCTGTAAGGAAAGTGTTAATAAAATACTTTTTCTGTAAGAGACTCTTTTTTAGAATTATTAGTTAGCCAAAGTGACCTTTAAAGTTCCCTCCACTGGACTAACCTCCTTGTTTACATGGAAATCAAGACCCTGAAATACTAAATAACCTGTCTAATTAAGAAGGTTAGATGGTCATAAATTTAGGGCAGGAAATGATCTTAGAAACTATTTAGTTCAATTTTCTTAATCCTACAGATGAGGAAACTGAGATCTGGAGAATATAAATTAATCATTCAATCACAAGAATTGATTAAGTGCTTACTTATAGAACTTAAGTACTAAACACTAAAAAAAAAAAAAAAAAAAAGCAAAACAACTCCACCTTCAAGGAGTTTCTGTTCTTTTATCTAGAAGCAAAATTTGTGTTGACAGTTGAGAGTTTTGAACCCAGGTCATTTAACTTCAGATCCACTGTGTTTTTCAAACGTATTATAAACCACATTTATGTTTCAATCTCAGGCCCTCTCTATTCCCCTAAGCTTTATTGTGGTACACTAAGAAACATATACCTGGAGAAAGAGCAACTAGTTTCAAAACTCCATTCTGCAACCAATTAACTGCCTATTAGATCTTGGGCAAGTCACCTGCTCAGTTTCCAAAATGTAAGATATGGGAGTTGAACTAGACAGACTCTGAGAGACCATTCAGTTCTAAATGTGGCATCCCATCATTCCATGAATGGAATCACCAGCCTCAGTCAGATCAAGAAAGATAGAGAATTTTGATAAACTGGTCAATTCTTCCTAACAAAATAACCTGATATTGATATTCCTCATTCTAGGCAGGGCTATACAG
Organism: Sminthopsis crassicaudata; assembly: GCF_048593235.1. Lineage (NCBI taxonomy): Eukaryota > Metazoa > Chordata > Mammalia > Dasyuromorphia > Dasyuridae > Sminthopsis > Sminthopsis crassicaudata. Next base: position 215,822,645 of record NC_133622.1, on the reverse strand, counting down.
CAACAATTACTCAACCCTCAGTGTTAAAATCCAATTATATTTCCCTTCAGGCTTTATTTTTGTTGCTTACATTAAACAAAACAAAACACACAAACAAAGGAAAGCTATATATCAGAGAGTCAAAGAATGCTCCAAAATCATGTCTTTTAGATATCATCACAGAAATACCCATTTACATAATTGTTCATTACTCCTTCTGAGCACTAACAGATTGACTCAAAGTTGTCCATTATTTACTTTAAACTAAAAAAATAAAATAAAATAAAATACTATATGCATCCCTACAAAAAAAGTTCTTCCGGGGCCATTTAAAGGCAGTCTGTCTTTAGATACGGTTGAATCATAAATGTGGATCAGAAAAGAAAGGATATATCTGGTACTCTGGAAAAAGCAAGTAAATTATTTCCGCCCTCTTAACACTAGCCGTAAAAATGAAGTGAAATCTCAGTCTAAAAGTACTTTATTTAAGTTAAATAAGCCTGAGACAAATTGAATGCAAAATGTACTGGGAGTGTTGGTTGTGTAAGTGGGAATATAGTTATAGCCATATGGCTGTGTGTGTGTGTGTGTGTGTGTGTGTGTGTGTGGTGTGATATCTAGTGCCAACACATCTGAAAAATCCCAAGTTTCTGGAAACTCCCAGAGAGCAGGAACTTCCTTCGTGATGATATGGTAGATGCCCAAGAGATCTCTACCCCTTCACCTCATGAGCTCCATTCATAGAAATGAAAGAATCCAAATAAAATGCTGATAAATGAATAAATGCAAAGAATATAATTAAGACAATGCAGCTTATATAATTATCTTTGAAGTTTTTTTTTAATCTAAGAGGCTTTATTTTTGCCATTTCACGAAGATATTGATGCACATGTAACTAAGTGACTTTACGTCTAGAGTCTCCCTTATCTCGACAGTTATTTTTAACAAAAGAGCATTGGATAATAGACATTTGAGGAACCTGACATTGACAGGAATGGGAGAAAAATAAATCTAAAAGCCACTCAAGCAGGATCTTTAACGGTTTTCACAAATCAAATGGCTGCACGAAAGGATGCAATGATTGAGTGACATTTGAAATCATGTTTCTTTTGCTCAGCATTGCAGGGGCTGATGATTAATTTCTGTGCCATGCATAGCGAAGAAAACAGAAAAACTTGAGGGAGACTTGGCTGAAGTTATCAGATGCACTTTACAAAAAGAGCTACTGCTCAGACTATGGAAAACAGACTTGTCTGGACGATCAAGCCTTAGTCTCAGACGGAATAAACTTTTCCGACAAAGCTGATGAGTTCTTGGCTCTAAGACACTCGCTCTCAGATACTTTCTAAGATCGAATGTTAGAAATCAAAAGGTGTCGACAGTGATTTCCACACCCTTGGCTAAACTCCCTTTTCCGGCAAACTGTAACCAATACCACTCAGGTCCCTGGTACTAGATCTCCAGAACCCCCGGACATGCTCTGCCATAGATCCTTTGTGGTTTACTGCAGTGCATTTCTAGTCAGAAGAAATGGCACTTGGAAATCAGGATGCTATGACAGGAGATTTCTTTCTTAACCTCAGACACAGGGAGATTCTCAGGAAATCACCCTTAGCTATTGATGGATAAAGCAAAAAAGAGATACTTAATTCAAAGATACAGAGTTGCTTGGTATAGTATCAGCTTCAGGGAGCCAAGTGGGGAGCTCTGAAGGGATTCTCCTGTGAGATTGCAAGGGCATGCGGACCCAATAAACCAAGCTGGGGGAGGGAGGTAGAGGAAGAGAAGTGGAGACTGAGGTTCTCACTAACCTTTCTGCTGCTTAAAGGATTGGATCGACCCTGAGTGGTGAACCATGTTCGTTCAGCTGAGCTCTGGGGAACTCACGCCAGTGCTGCAGGGAGAGAGAGAACACTCCGGAGCTCCTCAAGATAGGGAGCTTCTGGAGCTGTGGGCAACCCGACACCTGCTTCGGCAGGCGCTCTGCTGGAGAGGCTCTCCTTCTCCCCCGTTGTCATAGAAACCAAAACGGGAGGTCCAGCGTCCTGACTCCCCTTAGTGGATACTTTGGGAAAATTCCCCAGCTTCAGTAGCACACAGACAGAGCCCGGAAAGGATGCTGTGCGTGGTTCAGGCTTTCACATTCTAGGAGAAACATGCGTAGTGCTCAGCCTCTGGTTATAAATAAGATAAAGGCAGGCAAGCAGGATGGAAAACCTCCTGCAAAAAATAAATAAATAAATAAATAAAAGGCCTAAAAGTTGATTTACTTCACCCTGGGAGGACTCACACTGAGTGCAGCCATAATTAGCTCAGTTCTGCAAGAAAGCCAAGGTTGCAGGTTTGTTTGTAGGGAGGAGTACCTTTGGAGATCCAAAGAATGTGCCATTGAGCTCAATCCCTTGATTTTATTGATAAATTAACTTGACTCTAGGGAGGGAAAATGACTCGACTAAGATCACACAGGCAGAAGCTGAACCCAGATTCTAGAGAAACTAGTATTCTTTCCTCTGAGACAGCTGGTCTTCCATAGATGAAAAGGCAGAAGGGGTTTGGGGTTATTTAATACCCCTCTACCTCTACATCTTCACTTTACAAATAGGGAAATTGAGGTACAAAGAATAGAAGTGGTTTGACCAATGATTTCTCAGTAGCAAATGATAGAAATGAGTTTTGATTCTGTCTTCTGACTCCCAATCCAGTGCTCCTCCTGCTGTTCCTCATTGGTATTGCAGTCATACCTGGATATCATGTAACACTAAATACAAAGGAAGCTGAAAACTTCAATGAGCCAGATGAACTAAAACAGTCATCACATCAATAGCAATAACAACACACAGGTACATATACATGTACACACAGAATGAGAGAATGAGAAAGAGACAGAAACAAAGAGAGGAAGGGAGACAGAGACAGAGAGAGAGGAGAGACAGAAAGAGACAGAGACATAGGAAGACACAGAGAGACAGAAAAAGAAGAGAGACAGAGATAGAGACAGAGACAGAGGAGACATAAAGAGAGACAGAGACATAGAAAGACAGAAAGACACAGGCAGAGAGACAGAAAAAAAGAGACAGAGATATAGAAAGACAGAGACAGAGACACAGATTCAGAGAGACACACAGAGACAGACAGAGAGAGAGAGAGAGAGAGAGAGAGAGAGAGAGAATAACTCAGAAGCTGCAAATATTAGTGTCAGACATGACTTTAGTGTTTAACTATGTGGTTCAGTCCACTTAATTTACCACTGAGATATTTGACTTTCTATAGGTCAAATACCACAAGTTTCCTTATCTATAAAATGGGCAAAAGGATGGACTAAATATATGATTTCTAAGCTCTTTACTACCTCTCAACTCCCTACAGTCCTAATCCAAGATTTTTTCTAGTATACTGTGGTTGTTACTCTTTTTTCATCTTTTGCCATCATAACAGTGTCATTTCAGAGCAGAGATAAACAATTGTGTATTGTTAGTGAGACCAATTGAAATATGGAGCCCCAAGTAAAAGGCAGAGAAAATTCAGGAGAGATATGTAATTTCCAAATTGGATCCATCATATTGTTTTTTGTTTTTGTTTTGTTTTGTTTTGTTTTTGTTCTTTGAGCATAGCTAGGCTGTGGTACCAAATGCAGAGCAAGGATTCACAATGATGATCACTGAATATTCCAAGAAAGGAGGCATTAAGCATACAGTTGTATATTTGTATTGAAGTCATTTAAAAAAGACAGATCTCTTTTCTTTATGAGGGAAATGGTTTGTATGTAGGTTTCTTATCACAGATAAATATCTGCTGCCTGGGTTCAACTATTGGTATTCCATTACTTACAAGAAATTTGACTTAGGACAAATAATTTATCTTTTATGAGCCTCAATTTGTTCATCCATAAAATGGAGACTCTATTCATATAAATTTCCCTACAGAATCATTTTGAGTGTGAGATTTTTATCTATCACTCTGTCTCTTTATCTATTATCTATTTATTTCTATTAATCTATCTACCTATCTATATATAAATATGCACTATATATAAATATATATATATATATGTATACAGATATATATGTATATCTGTATACCTGTTGATGTACACTCTTCTTTACATGCTATAATTACAAAGTAGCTACATATGGCAACTGCTGCATAGTCATAACATACAGACAATGAAGATCAGTGGATCAATAAGCATTAATAAAGTGACTGTTCCATGTAAGCTAGATGGATCGACCTCTGAACCTGGAGTTAGGAAGGCATATTTTCTTGAGTTTAAATTTGCCCTTAGACAATTCCTAGTTGTGTAACTCTAGGCATGTCACTTCAGTTTCCTCATCTATAAGTTTAGTTTCCTCATCTATAATTTTAGTTTCCTCATCCATAAAATGAGGTGGAGAGGGAAATGGAGAACTACTTCAGTATATTTGTCAAAAAATAAACCCAAATGATATTATGAAGAATTAAATATGAGGAAATGACTGAACATGTGCCAAGCAAGGCTATACATATATGTTATTTTGTACTTAGACTGTATCCTATAAACTATTTTTATTACAAAAAAAAAATCACAAATATCCAAAGTGTTCAAAAATGTTCTTGCCTTTACCCAAGATAGTAACATATTGGAAATTTCCACAACAAAACCACTTCTTTAATTAAGAGAGTGTCTGTAATAGGCCCCTTTTTAGTTATTTCATTGAAACCCTTACTCCCAAACTTAATTGTGACATAATAGTGAATCTGTCTTAAGAACTTAGTGATAGTTTACATATGGTAATAGGCCCAATCTATCAGTCAACTGACACACATTTATCAAGTTTCTGCTAGGTGATAAGCACTCAGCTTGGCTCTGAGAATACAAATCAAAGGATAAAATAATCTCTTTTTGTAAAAAGCTTACATTTGAATGGGATGGATTATAAGTATGTGCTTAAATACAGACAGAATCACTATAAATCCACTAAATAGAAAATAGTTAAATATAAGATAATATGGAAAAGTGGGTTCAGGGAATGCTTTATGAAGACAATGGTCACTGATTATACATCATAAAATAGAGGGGCAAGGAGCAGATAGGTGGTGGAATGGTCAGAAAACTGGCCTTGAAGTGAGTAGAAGCTGAGTTTTAAATACTCAATAGCTGTGTGACCCTGAACAAGTCACTTAATGCAAAATAGTTCAACAAAAGGAATAAGAAAGAAGAAAAAGAAAGAGAGAGGCTTTATGGAATAGAGGTAAAGAGATAATGTTTTTTCGCCATGGGGAATATCCAAGGCAAAAGCACAGAGATCAGAAATGGACTGTCATTTGTGAGAAACCCAGAAAAGGCCTGTTTGGTTAAATAAAAAAGTATATTATTGTTATTGTTGTTGCAACATAGCTACCATTTATTAATATTACTTCATTTTATCCTGAAATACCTCTGAGTATTGTGCCACAGTTTTCTTTTAATGTCCTGACCCAGTTTCCCTAATTGTCCTACTCAGTTACTCTGCCTCAGGTTATAACCATTCCATTTAATGTTAGCATAAAGGTTTTATATATTAGCCCTTAGGCTATAGTCATTCCCTCTTAACATTTGATGGGATTTATCTTTATCCATTTTAGACATCATTAAAATATCAGGAGCCTCTCCAGTACCTCTGTCTATTATGCCTGCCTCCATTATGTCATCCTCATCCTAGGTACCTCCCCCATTAAGTCATCATTCTTGTTACTCTATAAAAGAATCTTGTTATGGGACATTCAGGGCTGGATTCTTTGAGATGATAGTCTCATTCTGCCTTGGGACCAAACCATGGATCCATTTGGTCCCAGTAAATCTCTTCCATTTAATAAATTACTGAATTGTTCTCTATTCTCTATCTTGCTCAGTTTCTCCAGCATTACATGAGAGGTAGAAGCTATTACTACCCCATTTTACAGATGATGAGTAGACAAAATTTAAGTGACTTATACAGAATCACCCTGTAGTAAGTCTCTTTAGTTGGCTTTAAATTCAGATCTTCCTGATTTCTGGCCCAGTATTCAGTGCTACCTTGATGGATATGAGAGAGAGCAAATTTCAATAAGAATAGAAAGACAATTCTTGAAAAGTCAAATCAAGTTGAGAGATTGGATGTCATGCATGGGAAAATGGGAAGCATAACAATCCACTCGGAATATATAATTCCTGCAGAGGAAATATAGGAAGTGACATTCAAAGGGAAGTGGGAACAAGACTACAGAGGGCCCTCAATACACAAGTTTCATCTTTTATCTTATATCTTATGAAACTATCTACAAAGGCATAGTGGTATATATGATTATGTTATTGATGAACATATACAGTGATGAAATAATTTGAAATTTAGGAATCATTTTTCAACATCAACCTGGATTTCCTTCATACTTGTATGTGATATTTATATGGTAGTACAGTAGATAAAGCATGCTAGCTTTGTGTCAGGAAGAACTGAGTTCAAATCCCACCTCAAACATTTCCTAGCCCTGTGATCCTGGACACGTCCCTGGGTATATATGCCTTACTTCCTTCATTTGTAAGTTTGAGATTTTTATACATACATATATATATATATATATATATACATACACACACATACACATATATATGTATATACATACATACATATATAAGTTATATACATAATATATGATATTCATGTTATATGTTATAAATAATAAAATAATAATATGTAATATTATTATATACTTATATATGTTTGTTTCATATATTTTATTTATTATATTTATATATGTTTATATGTATATTTACATATATTTCATTTATTCTATTTATACATATACATATATATATATATTTTTTTTATTATGAGAATCAAAGAAGGTAATATTTGTAAAATGCTTTGCAAGACATAAAATACTGCATAAATGCCTGCTGTCATTATTATCATTATCTTTGACTTCCCCACTATATTGCACTGTTCTCCGTTGTCATTAGCTTGTTGGCTCCCCTCATTCTGGTCAATCTTAGTTTAAGATAAGATACCCATCACTGACATTAATACTCCAAAGAACTCAGGAGATCTATGATCTCACTGGTTGAATATGCACTCCAGGAATGAAGATCATAAACAAGCTATCTGTGCCTATGTGGCCTGCGCTCCCATTCAAATAAATCATCAGAATTAACTAAGATAATAGAAATAAAGGGTTCACTTTTTTCTGCTTTCTTTTTGTCTGCTTCTTCTCATTGGGATGGGAAGCACAAAAACAACTTCAGAATGATTCTAACCCAATTCTTTTCTATGATCAACAGGGTCATTTAAACTAATGCTTCAGGGTATACCACCCTCAATAATACAGTTAACCATTCCAAGTTCCAGAAATCAGCAAGCTCTATTGATTTGAACAGCTTTACCACAGAGTTCTGTTTTCTGACTAAGGGGGCCAGGAAGGTAATTGAGAGCTTATAGCATTGCTTAGGACCGAGCCAGGAACCTCATTTCTGACTTTAAATGAAACATTTCAATCACCTAAGTGAGCTGTGATTGTTACCAACACACACACACACACACACACACACACACACACACATACACCCATGCAATCATGCACACAGCCTTAGATGGACAAATTGGCTTCACTTTCCAGAAAATGAATAATGATTTTTCCTTGCAAGGAAACACATTAGACTAGGTAACAGTTTCTTTAGGATCCAATCCCAGGATATGCTGCTGAAGATTCAAAACAAATCTGTGGGTGTTTTTGAAGTATTCCTTAAGGGAAGCTTGCTGAGGGAACTAGCTTTGGACTATATCAAGATTTTTACCACCATCTGCTTTACAGAAAACCCAAGATACAAAGATAGGAAATTCTCAAGATGCAATTAGGAAGGAAGTAAAAGGGAGGAACTAGGATGAACTAATATCACAGTATTAAAGGGAGACTTCAAAAGGTAGCTTTTTTACAATGTAGCACATAGGCAATGTAGTTCAATGGATCAATAAGCATTAATTAAGTACCTATTATATGCCAAGCACTACTACTGTGGTACCAGAGAAACTGAGGCAAGCTGAGATTGGTTTTTAATCTTTAATGTGGTTTTGAATTGGTTTTTAATCTTTAAGCTAGCTGACCAGATGGGACTCTTGGCCAAAGCTTTTTGTTACAAATAAACTGAGGCAGAGAACTTACATAGGGTTTTAGTTATCTAAGGTTTGCAAACAGGATACATAACCTGAATATACAAGCTTATATGGGAAACAAAGGCAGATAAGGGGAGCGAGTACAGAAAAGCCATAATTCCAGTAAAGGATCATAACTTAACTGACAGGATAGGGGTCAAAATAAGAAGGTTGAGGGTAGGAGACAGCGAGGTATGGAGCAATACTCAAAATGAGAGGGAATTATCCTAGCAAGGATCAAGACAATGCACCTGGAGTTTATGACACAACGGTATGTAAAAGTGGTCAGAGTTCAAGGTTTTTCTTAGGCTCTCTTTTTTAAACTCAATTTCTAGTCCTATTGGCAAGGAAAGGGTGGTGGTGGCTATGACCAATTATCCAGTGCTCAGCACTCTAAGTACTACATATACAAAAGTAAGCATGAAATAGATCTTGCCCTCAAGGAGTTTACATTATCATTTGAAATAACATCTATATATCTATAGATCTATATCTATATCTATCTATCTATCTAGATATATAGATATGTATATCTATCTATCTTTCTATACATATATGTGTATGTGTGTGTATAAAGCATAAAACCCTTCCCCTCAAAAATGCTAGATAATTGAGGAAGAAGCTGAGCTGCAGGGACATCAGGAAGGTCTTCATTATAAGAGGTAGCTTTTTTGAATGTAGTTAGAGATTTAAATAGTCAAGATAGGGAAGCAAAGTATTCTGAAATCCCACTTTTCACAAGAAGCCATTTCCAGACCTTTGTAATGTTAATGCTTTCCTTGTGATATTGTCTTTAATTCATCACACACACACACACACACATGCACACATATACATATGCACATGGACATAAACATAGATACAGTTGGTATAGAGTGGTTAATGGCTCTTTCATTAAATTTTAAGTTCCAAGAAGTCAGGGACTGCTTTTGTCTTTCATTGTGTCCTCAGCATTTAGCACAGTGCCTGACACATCATAAGCATTCAATAAATGCCCACTGACTTTTGACTACAAATGTGAGAAATGAAATGAAACTTAGTAGCTTTGCTAGGGACACTGTTAAAATGTCCATCCATCCATTAACTTATTCTTCTGTTGGTTCTTCTTTTTACTGTTATTTTCTCTCTCCCGATTCCTCCTACCTCTTTTTTCATGTTTTCCCTGAGTTTCCATTGGTTTCTTGTATCTCTAAGTAGGCCAGCATTGACTGTGGAAGTCAAGTGTGTTGCTTGTTTTACAGTGAAAACTCAGCCCAGATGCCTTTCAATGAAACCATTGCTAGACCTCTTGTCCTATGGAGGATTCTAATAGTTGAAAAGTATTTTCTAGTTTCTAGTCTCATTTTAATGACAGCCTGACTCACTGACATAATCAGGGCTCCAACCCTGCTCCCTACCCTTTAACCCCACCGTGCACTCTTTGTTTTCTGCTATTTAATATAGCTGAACCAAAGGAAGTCAGCAGAGGCAATGATGTATATGTGGCAGGTTTTATCACCCATCATATGATCCCCTTCACACAATACTAATTAAAGGACTTCAATTTAATTAAACTATGCCTGATCCCTTTAGCTATTTTGTCTCCAAATTCCTGAATTCTTTTCCTTCTTTCTGCAGACCATTTATGGCTATGGAACAGGAGACACATGGGCTCTTGTCTAACTCAATCATGTCAAGCCCTTTGGTGATTTTGGCTTCAAACTCCCCAATTCTTGTTGTTTCTACTGCTAATGACCCATGGCTATGGAATGGAAACCATTCCCAGAGACTCTTGGGTTGTGAATTGGATGAACTTTTCTCAAGTTTGAGTCTAGGCCTAAGTCACGTGATCCCTATTCCCAGAGTGGGAAGATCAGGTCTTGGGCCAAGGTTGTAGGAAGTCACATGATCTTGGGCCTAGGTCTCTAAAGATCAGACCCTAAGCCAGTGACAGGAAATTACAGACAGTTATGTGACCCACAGGAAGCAGACAACATTGGCGACCATTGATCAAGGATGGCTACTTCCTTTTAGTCTATCTGATGAAAAAGGCTTGGATCTTTTGCTATTTAGATCTTGACAAGCTTCTGGCTTGTCAGGTTCCATGAGCACATGGTAGGAGCTGGGATGGCTCCCAGGTGATTGCTTAGGCCTCTCCCTGCAGGGACTAAATAAAATGCTTTCTCTTTGTACCTGAAGATATCACTGATTTGTTAATTTGGGGAAGGGGGTCTAGCACCTATCCTACACAGTTGAAATCCTGCTTCCAGAGCTTTCTATATGGGTGATTTAGGTAGATTACTTAATCTCTTTAATCCTCAAATTCCTTCTCTTTGGAAAAATTGGGAAAAATCAGATAAAATCTGGATGTCAATTCCTCTGGGAAATTTACTGTTATATCAATGCCAACTCTTATTATTCTCCCTTCCAGGTAATCCTCCTATTTCCCTTAGATTCTATCTGCAACAAAGGCAAATAAATTAAACACAATTTGCATAGTGTATCACTGTAAGAGACTAAGAAAAGCAAAAAATTTCCTTTTCAGGGATAATCCTTTAAGCCTAGACTGGGTTCTGGGGCTGAAGGAGATGAAGGAGCCATTCTAGTTCATTTTTTGGATGAAGAGAATTGAGAATCAGGAGGGAGACTTGTTCCAGGTGACTTATCCAATTTGTGACAGAGATGAGATTTTTGTACCTGAGGTCTCTGAATATAAATCCTGTTGCTTTCTATTGTATGAGGCTGCATTTCTTAAGCAATTCTAATATTTCTCACCTTTAAGTATTTTTACTGACTGATTCCCTTGCTTGCAGTACAGATCCTTCTCATCTCTATTCTGTGAAGCTTTCACTTGTCAACCAATTGAACCCAGTTGTTAGCACCCCTCTCTTCTCAAGTAAGCATTTACATATATATATATATATATATATATATATATATATATATATATATATATCTGCATTTCGTATATCCTACAAGTAAAATAAAACTTCCTTGCTGACCAGAGCTTTTTTTTTTTTTTTTTTTTTGTATGCCAATAGTTCTTTTCTCTAAATTATAACATTCTCTGTGAGAAGGTTTCTTGGGGAGGTTCTGGGAGCAGCCTTCGTTTCAGTTCAGTTCAATAATCCCAAATGCAGCCAGGAATCCAAATCCTTTACTGTCTCTTTCCAAATTTTATCTTGTTCACTTGGGACTTGGCTAGTTTTCTGGAGGCCTTCCGGATCTTGGTTTCAGTGTTCTGCCCAGGACAGCCCGCCACCACTTCTCTGTCTTCCTTCTCTCTGCCCAACAATCTCCTTGACTGAATCCTGACTCTGAATCTCCCAAAATCCCCTTTGGCCCTGAGAGCTTCTTGCTTATATGCTGCACACTGAGCACACACCAATCATTACATCACTAGGAAACCACTATTTGCTGTAGGATTAAATAGATGATAAATTAGATTTAACCATTGTCTCCTCAATTCCACTTAGTACCTTGTTTCAACTCCTTGCCCATAACATCTCCTTGTAGGATCAGATCAATCATTCTGAACCATGCTAAATTAGGTAATTATTGTCTCTATCCATTCCAGTGACTTAGTAAGAATCCTAACACCAATATATAGAACAGTTGCCTGCACATAGTAGGCATTTAACAGTTGAACTAATGTGTCAGGTAGTTGCTATAAAGAATTTTAAAAAGATGTCCATAAACTCTGTCTTCCAAAAATATTCATGCTTGGATTGGAAAATGTGTGGAATTAACTGAGTGAAGATACTCTCATGGGGATATTGCCTTAAACTATAGCCTTAATTGTGGCTTGGAACTTTATAATAACAAATAGTTTTATAGCTAAAAATTGCCAGTGTTTGTCCCCTCCTGTTTCCCACCACTGCTTAATTAGCATTTAAGTACTTCTTTTGAAGGTGATGATGGCTTTGAATTCTCTTATCCAAAGATATCTATTTGTATTGCAATTCTCTAGGGAAATTAAAATTAAAAGTTCATTATTTTTGGCTTATATTCTGTTATTTCTAAGTTAGATGTCCACAAATCTTGGACTCTCTCAAACAATGGGAGAAAAGGTGAGCAGGGGTGAGGACTTCTGCATTCAGGATATTTAATCTGATGTTTTACAGTTTTTACTTTGAACTTTTTTACTCACACTTACTGAGAGACCCTTTCTCCCTAGATCATAATAAACCCCTTTTTTGCCTTTTCTTACTCTTAGAGTCTCTGATTGTTTTGGGGTTGAAACTGTCTCACAAAGAAAATAAGCTTTTTACTATTTTAATTTTCACCATCATACCTTTGGGGATGGGTGGAGTTAATTAGTTTTGTCCTTAAAATAAAATGGCTGACTGCTACATATGTTGAAATATTTAGGAGGTAAATCTTCCCATTTTCCCACAGTGGCAGCTGGCACCATGGGTCCTGATAAAAGTAAGAGATTAAGGAAGAAACCAGAAGGATAAAACTGGACTCTTTCCCTTCTTTGATATCCTATGTCATATCACATCATATGACATGCTATGGGAAGGGGAAGCAAAGGAGAAACCACAACTTTATTAAGTATAGGATTAAGGCAGCTATGGGACCTACTCAAGAGTGCTAGACTTGGAGTCAGGAAGATCTGAATTACAATCTTGCCTCAGACACTCATGACTCTAAACAAGTGATGTAATTTTCCTCAGTCTTTCTTTTCATGATTTTTTTGACAAAGGATGCAATAAGAACTGTATTTGTGAGATTTAATCAAGTGGTATCATAAGATGCTTTGGTATTAAAATTAGTTATTATGAACATGTTAGCTATTAACATAGATTAAATTGCAATGTTGCTATTCCTCAGTCATTTCATTCTGTCTCTTTCTTCTTTATCCCATTTGGGGTTTTCTTGGCAAATGCTAATATTTGTCCTTCATTCTGGAAGAAGGCCATGACATCAGGAAGGGGAGTCATGATGTCCAAGTGAGTTGGATTTAAATGTGGGAAGGTGTGCAAAGTGACCGTCTCATTTTTTTCTCTGGAGCCATCTGAGTACAATATATAGATTAGCTCAACTGAAGATGGCCTTGGGTGTAGTGGTTCTTTTTTAAGATAAGGTCTTTAATAGGTCTAAGTTTGACTGAGGTAATTAAAGCTAAATGAAAAAGAAATGAGGGAAAAGAATGACCTTTTTTACCTAGTTAAAGAAAATCAATCTGGGAGGAGAGCTTCAGGATTTCTGGCCAAAACAGCAACACTTGCTGTTTACATTCATTCTGAGACAATCAGGGTCAAAACAGAGATGAATTGTGCTTGGCCTAGGACCTTATGTTGTCAATCACTCATTTTACAAATAAGTAAACTGAGGTAAACAGGGTTAAGTGACCTACTCAGGGTCACAAGCTAGGAAGCATCTACTGTCATATTTGAACTTGAGTTTAGACTTGGCACTCTATCCAGTATATTACCTAGCTGCCCATAAAAAAACAAACAAAAAAAAACTATATAAATATTTGCTATTATGCTTAATATGAAGCCATTCACAATGATGCTGAATGCATGGAAAGACAGAACTGAAAGTCTTTATCCAGAAATCAGAGGACAGACATGTTCCATCTCTTGAATAGTTACTTTTTTTTTTTAATTACAATTAAAAAATAAAATAAAACAAACTCCTAGAAGCAAAGGCTGCCTTTTAAAATACTGATTGTTCATTGAATATGTTTCATGGGTTCCAGTCATGAAACACTATGGTCCTATAAACTGAAAAAGAGAATTGACAAGAAAGTAATAGAAAGGCACAAGATGAACGTGAACAAGATAACAAATGGGAACAAGCAAAAAATTAGAAAGAACAAAAAAAATGCTTAAAGAAATACGAATGGGAAAAAGAGCCTAAATTAGTCATGTGACAAAAGTTCAAGGTAATCAATGGATAGTCTTGTTATTTCTTGGTATCCTTGTTATTGGATATAAAGAGTAAATGAGGATGTAAATCCCTTTTCTTAAACTTCCTTCTGGATAGGGTTGATGCAAAGAATCATATATTTAGAACCTTGAGGTCATTTGTTTTAAACATATTTTTTGTTATTTATTTAGTCATTTTTTGGTGTATTCAATTTTTATTAATATGCTTTGATTTTACATTATTTTTATCATTGTTTAGTCTTTTTCAGTTGTGCCCAACTTTTATTTATACCATTTGGGGTTTTCTTGGCAAAGATACTAGAGTGGCAATTACTTCTTCAGCTCATTTTACAGATAAGGAAACTGAGGCATACAGAGCTAAGTGACTTGCTGCACATTATCTGGTAGATTTTTATTTGGGAAGATGAGTCTTCCTGTTTTCAGGCCTAGCTCTCTATCCACCCTAGCATCTAGCTGAACTTTTACAATATATATTAATAGATTATTTCCACTTCATGTGAGACTTCTTGTAATTATAAAACAATGAAGTAAAACTAATAATATAATGATTTCATTTGAAAGTGAATGAACACTTCACATCTGTCACAGTCCTTTCTATTAAAAAAGAAAAAGAACAAAAATCTACTTTTTTCTCCCTCCCACCCTTTGTTTGTTGTTATTTAGTCATTTTTCAGCCATGGCCAATAATTTCTGACTCCTTTTGGGGATGTTTTGGCAAAGATACTGGAGTGCTTTGCCATTTGAGGATACCAAGACAAATAGGATTAAGTTACTTAGCCAAGGTTACACAGCCAATTATCTGAGACTGGATTTTAACTCAGTAAGATGAGTCTTCCTGACTTTAGATCTGGGATTTTATTCACCATGCCATCCAGTCCCCTGGCCTCCTTTTACTCACTGATTTAAAAAAAAAAAAAAAGGAATAAAGAAAAGAAAAAATAGAAAGAAAGACATTGAAATTGAGAGGCTTTAGTTGTTTGCCACAAGAAACTTAATAAATGAGTATCCAAGCCTGGATCTGACATCTGATCCTTCAAGTTAACATTCAGACTTGTTTCCACTTTATCACATGGCCTTCCATAAGAAAGGCAGCAATGAGTAGATTACATTGTGTGTCAAGGGATAGAATACTTTCATTGCTGACATTACTCACCATTTTCCTTTTTATATAATTTCTGGGAGGAAAGAAGAGGGAAATAAAGATCTGAGAGAGAGAAGGAAGATTTTGAAGTTATAAATTTCCCTGTAATCTGTCATGTAGACATAAAATTGAAGTTTTGTGTTCTTTTCTTTTTAGTGTAGTTGTTATTTTGGTGAAATTTTTTATGGAAGAGAGAGAAGTAGAGGAAGAGAAATTATATGAATTGAGAGAAAGTGAAACTCATATTTTGATTGCTTTGATGGATGTCTGCTTTTACTGAATATCTGAATCTAGCAGAGTAGAAGTTGACTGTATCAGTGAAGAGTCTCAGCTCTTCTTTACACTTTTTTCTTTGTATTCTGATTTTTCAGTTCCTTTATCTAAAGCACAAACATTACCACAGAAAACTTCTATTAAAAATGATTCACCATATTCCTATTGCTTCTAAGATAAAATACAACCTCTTCCCTTCCCTTTCCCTCATCCCCACCAATTTTGGCTTTTAAAGCCCTTCACAAATAATCATCAGTCTTTCTTTCAGGCCTCATTTCATATCATTCTTCTTCACAGGCTCTATGTTTCAGCCACTATTTTCTATTTTTTAAACTTGATAATCACATTGCTTGCTTCTTGGTCTTTGTTTTGGCTATTCTCCATGTCTGGAAAAGACCTGCTTTTATCTCTACCTCTGTCTTTTAGAATCCCTAACTTTTTTATATTCAGTTTATATTCCATCTCCTACAAGAAAACCTTTCCTAACCCCTTTGTTAATATTCTTTTCTTCAAAGTGCTGTGCATGTACTTTACTTTTTTACATAGGTATTTTCATGTATTAGACTCCATTGGTCCACCCAACCCCTCATAATCTAATCTCTTAGTGGGAAGAGACTGTTGCTCAGACTTTCTTTTTTTGTTTCTAGTGATCATTCTAGTGCCTTGCATGCAGTAGGAACTTAATAAATGCTTCTAGGATGGGAGTGAGGTTTTTTCTAAAAACTTTTTAGAGGAGCTACTCAATATGGTAGATGTCTTCTTGTTCTTGAGGATAACAGAGTCTGATTGAAGCTAGCTATCTGCTAATTCTCATTTTTGCCATTTGATTCACTTCTTCTTGTTACTACAAGTTCTTTTATTTCACTTGAATGGCATGATATTATTTCTTTCTTTTCCCCTCCCCTCAGAGCAATGTGACTCTGAGCAAGTCAATTAACTTTTCTGTTCCTCACTTGCCTCATCTTTAAAATGAGAATTTGTAATAGCTCTGACCAATTATATGAAAAAATGCTCTAAATCACAGCTGATTAGAGAAACACAAATTAAAGCACCTGAGTCACCACCTCACACCTCACTGGCTAAGATGACAGGAACAAATAATGATGAATGTTGGAGGGATGTGGTAAAACTGTAACACTAATGCATTGTTGGTGGAGTTGTGAAATGATCCAACCATTCTGGAGAGCAATCTGGAATTATGTCCAAAGGGCTATAAAACTGTGCCTACCTTTTGACACAGAAGTACCACTACTGAATCTGTATTCCAAGGAAATCATAAAGGAGGGAACAGGACTCACATGTACAAAAATGTTTGTATCAGCTCTTTTCACAATAACAAAGAACTGGAAAAGCAGTGGATACCCATCAATTGGGGAATAGCTGAACAAGTTGTGGCACATTCCATTAAAGGTAATGGAATATTTTTGTTCTATAAAAAATGATGAAACAAGTTGATTATAGAAAAGCCTGGAAAGATTTACACAAACTGATGCTGAGTGAAACAAGCAGAACCAGAAATACATTGTACACAATAACAGCAAGAATGTGTGATGATCAACTATGAAAGACTTTGTTCTTCTCAGTGGTCCAGTGATTTAAAGCAATCCCAATAAACCTTGGACAGAAAATGCCATCTGCATCTAGAAAAAAATCTAAGGAGACGGAATGTAAATCAACACAATCTATGTTCATTTCTTTTTTTCTGTTTTGTTTTTTTTTCTCTCTCCCATTGTTTTTCCCTTTTGTTCTGATTTTTTTCTCTCCCAACGTGATTCATAAAGCAATAAATGATTCAAATTAAAAATAAATAAACTTTAAAAAATAATATTTCTGATCTATCTTTCTAGATCAATCTCACATTTCTTCTGATGATACATTTTATATTTCAGTAAAACTGGTCTACTTGCTATTCCCCATGAATTGTATTATACCTCCCACCTCTATGTTAAGTTCAGGGTGTTTCCTATGCCTGAAATAGTCATTCTATATCTACGGCTTTACCTTGGTTCTCTTCTTTACTTGGTGAAAATGTCACCAAGTTTCTTTCTGACCCCCTCCAATAGTCAATATATGTTAAGGGACAAATAATCTCCAAGAATTTCCACAGCTATGTATCATAACATCTGAAGGAACGCAAGGCAGCCTTTGCTGACACAGGTGTTGTGGACTGGGAATGAGATAAATTGGAGGAAGAGGGAAGAGGAGAGGAGTCAGATAACGCAACAGCCTCTCAGTCTCCTTGTATCATCCTCTCACAAGAGGAGATCCATTCTGGTTGGATCTCCAGCAGCCACTGTCAGGTGGCTAGGTGCCTCCTGTGTGTATTCCAGCAGCTCTCCTGTGTATTCCAATAAATATACACCTCCTAACTCCTTATCTGAACTTATTTTGTATTGTTCACACAGTATACCAGTATAGAAGCAACAGTTCTAAACATGGTAATTACTGTTGCCTACAATAAGAATACATTACTACCAAAATATGGGCAGATCTACTGAATTTCATACTCATTTACATTCCTTTTTCATCTACCAATGATGATTGAATCATCAGGCTTAGTTAGGTTTTGTGCCCAAATTGCTGAAGGTACATTTCCCTCCTTAAACTGATTTTGGCTGTTTTGTGAAGTCACCACCACCACCATCCAGAACAAGAAGATTAAGAATAGTAGCATTTATGTAATTTTGTAAGTAAGTAAGACATTTCTTTAAATCTGATGAGATGGGCACTACTGTGCTTTACAGATGAGAAAACTAATTCTATCAAAGAGTAAACAATTTCTCCAGGATCACACAAATAGTTAAATACAATCAGAATTTGAATTCAGGTCTTCTTGACATCAAGCCCAGTATTCTGATTCAATGAATTACCTAATAACCTCATGAAATTGTGATCTTTCATTGTCATCTAAATATTTTAATGAACTTGTCCTTATCTGCCACTTGGAAAGGAATCACAAGTTTTTGAAACTGTAAGGGAACTTAGAAATTATCTTGGCCAATTCCCTCCTTTTGTAGATGAGGGAAAAAAAGGCGCTGAGAAGCTAGACTCGCTTAAGGTAACAGTTACTAAATGACTGAGTCAGTATTTTTCCCATTATAAATACTGCTACGAGATGTTTAAAGGATAAAATCAAACACATTTATTACTTTAAATATCATCTCCCCTCATGGAGAAAAGACTCATCCTCCTACAAAACATGCAAATAGGTCATTATTTTCAGTTTCACTGAGGACAGTACTAGTTTTATCCCTTTCCTCCAGACATACATGGTATTATTTAGATCAGTAACAGCAGTGTACCATTTTGGAGGACCAATTTGCTAAACTTAGATATCCAAAAATGATAACTATGTCAAGTGTGGTTTGGATGATATTGTGTTGCTTGGCTAGTGAATTCTTCATATTATTACTGAGTTTTTCTTATCTTACTTTGCTCATACTTAACTCAGGAAGGCTCAGTCCAAATTTAATACCAATCCAAGATCTTGGCAGAACTGGAAGCATTTAAGAAATTCT
Source organism: Sminthopsis crassicaudata (assembly GCF_048593235.1). Classification (NCBI taxonomy): domain Eukaryota; kingdom Metazoa; phylum Chordata; class Mammalia; order Dasyuromorphia; family Dasyuridae; genus Sminthopsis; species Sminthopsis crassicaudata. The sequence continues at coordinate 215,803,714 of NC_133622.1, read as the reverse complement.
TAATTCTTAATCTTCCTATGATTGACTCTAAAGTATGATACTGATATTATTTAAAATATCCATCGTGCAGCTGACAAAAATTGAAAAATGGTGATAAGACTAAGGCCACAATAAAAATTGACTGCAGAGCCAGGATCAGCATATTTCTCCATTCATCTTCTGGTACTTTCTTTAAGCCTTAAATCTGGGATTCAATTTCTCCAAATTTTGTGATTTTGGAGTAGAAAAAGAAAGTCTAAGATAGTTGTTTGACTTGAGGCTATGTACTTTTTATACAAGGACTAGCAAGGCTAAGAAGACTAAAATAAGTAGAGGAAGGTTACTATATTCCCCTATACTCTCATAGTGGAAAAGTTCACTGTCAGCCCTTCCTCAGCTTACACTTTCCTACCTCTTTTCCACCTTTTGCTTCCAGTTTCCAAGATCCCCTTCTCCCTACCTCCCTTTATTTTTTCCATTGTTCCCACTACAGGAGAACTCAATCATTCTAGCTGCTGTTTCTCCTTCATTTTACATTGTCTTTTTAACAGGACCTTTATCTTTATGTGCACCTTTTTCTATTTGTTATTTAAACAATTTGGTTGGTAACTGCACAAAGTACTGTCCTCATTTTGTAAATTTTCTCTCTTTTTTTTTTTTCCCCAGATAACAAAGATCAAGGCTACTATCTATGGCTTCATCCATATTCACTTTCTTCTTCTGGGATGTCTTGGGTGCTCCCTTATTGACCCTAAGACAGAAGTTCTTAATCTGGACCCCTAAATGAGTTCAAGGAGATAGATTCTAAGTGGTCCATGAAACTGTAGAGGAGAAAATACATTTTATTTTGATTAATATTTGGTTTCTTCCATAATCTATTTTATGCACTTAAAATATTATTTGAAAATAGTTCACTAGGCTTCATTAGATTGTCAAAAAACTAAGACATAATTAAGAAGCTCAGCTGTAAAAGAAAACATTCTTGACACACATGTGTGAGAGTTATAAGAAAGGTATCAGTCTTTGAATTCTTTTATACTTTGATTCAGAGCCATCACTATTAACCCAACAAAGATTTTGCTCTTCTCCTCTGAGTCCACTTTTGAATTGAAATCAATTATCACAAAATTTCATCCAGAATCACACAATCAGAGACTTATAAAGGTCCTCAAAGAAAATCTCGATTATATAGCATCTGAAAAAGAATCTTCTTCAACATAGCCAGCAACTGTTTCATGATCTAGCTTTGTGTAAAGACCTCAGTAGAGTAAATAATGCATCATGGCTCATGGCAGCCAATTTCATTTTGGATTGCTCTAATTATTAGAATTTTTCTCTTCTTTCAAGCTGAAATTTAGAAGATTTTGTAAATCTCTTCAAAAACTTACTCACTTCTTTCATCCCTTTGCTATATTCATTTCAGTGACCTTCCTAGTGAGCTGTTTACTTATGTCTGTTTGTAAGTATTAAGACCAATGAAATAATTGTATCAACTGAATTTGGCTATATAAAACCAAGTCGATCAACTTCTATATTTCCTTATCTAAGAGAATCTCTGCACTTTCTTTCTATTCGTTATGATTTCCTTGTATCTTATAGTCTCACTTATAATGAGTGTATTTATATAGACATAATTTATTTCTTCCAGTAGTTATCAGACAAGGGTCACATACCGAGTACAGTGACAGCTGAGTTAATAATTTCCCTATAACAATGGGTATAGGACAAACTTAACCCTGCAGCTTGCAAAAGAAAAGGCAGAATTTTTTTTTTAACAGAATGCTGTCCCGATTTTACACTTAACTGGCATAGATGTGACTATGGCCAAGACAGGTTATAAGGGACAAGACAAGAAGCTGGTAGAAATAGTGAAAAGTGCAATGGAAAATAAATGAATGGATTCTTATTTCCTTTGATTCCCATTTATATCAATATAGAGTGCAACATTTCATAAGTTATCTTTGGTTTAAAAAATAATGAGCTGGATACTAATCTGATAATACATCTCTACATATAACTATGCTGGTCCTTATAGAAGAAGCACATAGTTTCAGGTTTGACAATTTGTCCACATTGGTAAGATCTATAAGAATGTCTGTGGGGAGTGTAGAGTAACCTGCAAGAAAGGATCCAATTTTACCAAAAGAGCAATTATAATGTTAATATTAAAGGGAGTTGCTCAAAATTGTAGCCTAAGCACAGTTGCAAAAGAACTAGTCTGTCTTCTTAGGACAGTTTTGTTTACTGACACCTTGCTTAGTATGGGCACATAATACTAATGTTCTTATTCTTGATGATTGAATTAAGATTTAAAATCATTTTAACAGCAAGCTTGCAACTTCTATGCCAATGATTAATGTGCTAATTAAATATAATTCTTATCTTCTCATTAAAGGGGACTAATTGGATTTGAGTAAATAATACTGCCAAATATTAGTCATTTGTGTACATAGCATCCTTCCCCCCACACATATTCACATATACTGTTATATTGTAAGATCTTTTTGAGTATGGTCTCTGTATTATTTCATTTCTTTATCCCCAGTATTATAAATAGGATTATTCATATAGAATGTGATAAATATCTCTTTTAAAATATTCAGTTCTTCAGGCTCATCTTCAAAACAACTTATTCTGAATTAGAAGGGTCTGGTTGTAACTCCAATAAAGAATTAGAGAGGCCATTGGTATTTCTGAACATCTAACAAATATGTCCTAGAATCTGTCTGCCAAATTCAACCAGGCTGTATATTTTTAGTCTGTGAAATCTTTCTACCATCAAAAGCAAAAGTACAGCTTCATAATTATTCTCAGAATAGATAACAAATGGTTACATAAGTCTCCAAACATTATAAGCACCAAGTCTTCCAAGTTTGTGGGGTGCTATTACACAACAATGCCTGGGAATTGAAGAAATATGTACAAGCATTGCTCTTCATACACACAATAAAAACAAGCATCTGCATATGGTCCCTGATCAGGGCTGACCTAGGTAGGCTCTATGCTTCTGTTATTCTCAATCCAGATTTTCCTTTGTTTTGCCCAACAATGAAGTCTCTCCATCATCTCTTCTTCTTCTCCCCCAAGTTACCTGACATTTTCTTCTTTGAATTTCATTTTAGTTGGCATACTTCTGATTTTCCCAATTTACTTTTCCCATTTTACAAAAATTTGTAGAGATGGTGACCTTAGTTCAAATCATGTCTCTCACACATACTAGCTGTAAGAGCTGGCCAAGTCACTTAACCCCTGTGCCTCAGTTTCTTCACTTGTAAAATGGAGGGCTTAGACATGATAACCTCTAAAATCCTTCTTGCCTTTAACTCTATATCACTATGACTTCTCCACCTCATGTTTCATTCTGTAAGGGCTCTATTAATGATTGAAATTTATCTCATCAACTCTTATTGTTGTGTGTTCTTTCTTCTTGAAGAACATGAGGGGGTGCCTTGACTTGGGAGCAAATTGGATTTAAGTGGGGCAGAGCTGCACAAAATCACTAACCATATTCTCTTCTCCAATCATTGGGGTACAGGGACAAGACAAGAGTTAAAATGACTAATGATGACTCAGATTCATCAACTATTTCTTAGACAAATTCATTAAGACAGTTAATTATTTTTTAAGGCATTAATATCATATAGCTTTAGTTTTATTTCAAAAATTAGGCTTGTGATTTCTTCAGCATAGGGAACTATAAATAAAGGACTTATAAGTTCATAGGATCATAGATCGTAAGGGACCTTTGAGGCTTAATCCAATTATTAAACTTTCTAAATCAGGAAGCAAATCTTCTTGATTTTAAGGCCAACTATTTATCATATAATAATACTATTCTTAAAAAATGTTTATTGATGGAAATTCAATGACCATATATCAGGCCAGTGGAGGAATCATTTGTCACAGTACCCTGTAGCCAAAAATCATTGTGTATATCCAGTGACAGTGTTAGATACCCATTATGGTATGGTGATCTAATTATATGTAAATTACTATCAAATTTTTGCACAGGGAATATTTCTTGTCATTTATTTTTGCTATACTATTTAACTCCAAAGTCTTCTGAGTGAAAATGCATAATTGCTAAAAAAAATAGTTTGGCTTAAAAATCCACACAAGAAAAACCAAGTGGATAAAAAATGTCTACTTCTAGACTGTGCTGAGATGAGTTAGATGACCTATAGAGTCATATATATATATCCATAAATAATATATATTTGGACAGAGTTAGCTTTTTGAAAAATAACCCATAAATTAAATAAACCTTTAGTTAGTTTGATTATAAAAAAGGAAAAAAGAAAGCAGAATTATCAGTGTGAATAATGAAAAGGGTGAACCTACCACCAATGAAGAGGAAATTAAAGAAATAATTAGGAACTATTTTGCTTAACTTTATGCCAATAAATTTGATAATATAAGTGAAATGGATGGATACTTACAAAAATATTGATTGCCCATATTAAGAGGAGGAAGCAAATTACTTAAACAATCCCATTTTAGGAAAAAAAAATGAATATGTTATTAATGAGCTCCCTAGGAAAAAAATTTTCAGGGTCAGATGGATTTATAAGTGAATTCTACCAAATGTTTAAAAAACAAATATTTTCAATACTATATAAAGTGGAAAAAGAGGGGGGAAAGGAGTCCTCCCAAATTCCTTTCATGACACAGATATATATGGGACTGATACCTATACAAGGAAGGGCCAAAATAGAGAAAGAAAATTATAAAAAAATTCTCTAATGTATAAAGATGCAAAAATCTTAAACAAAATATTAACAGAGAGATTACAGTAACTTATCACCAGAATAATATACTATGATCAAGTAGGATTTATACCAGAAATGCGGGGCTGATTCAATATCAGGAAAACTATTAGCATAATTAACTATATCAATAATTAAACTAACAGAAATCATATAATTATATCAATAGATGAAGAAAAAGTTGTTGACAAAATATAACACCCATTCCTATTAAAAACACTAAATAGTAACAGAATAAATGGAGTTTTCCTTAAAATGATAAGTAGTATATCTATCTAAACCCATCAGCAAGCATCATATATAATGGAGTAAGTTGGATGTATTTCCAATAAGATCGAGGTGAAACAAAGTTGCCCACTATCACTATTACTATTCAATATTGTATTAGAAATGTTAGCAGTGTTGGGAGTTGGGATGGATAATGGGGAAACAAAATTATCACTCTTTCTAGAGAATATGATAGTATACTTAGAGAATCCTAGAGAATCAACTAAAAAATCAAGCTAGATATAATTAACAACTCTTGCAGGATATTAAACAAATCCATATAAATAATTAGTATTTCCATATTATACTAACAGAGTCCAATAGCAAGAGATGCAAAGAGAAATTCCATTTAAAATAACTGTAGATATTATAAAATGTTTGGGAGTCTATGTGCCAAGACAAAGCTAGGAACTATATGAGCTGAATTACAGAAAACTTTTCACACAACGTCAGATCCAAGCAACTGGAAGAATATCAAGTGCACATTGGTAGACCAAGCTAATAAAATATAAAAGACAATTCTACCTAAATCTAGTTATTCAGAGCCATACCAATCAAACTGCCAAGAAATTACTTTATAGAGCTAGAAAAAAATAATAACAAAATTCATCTGGAAGAACATCAGGTCAAGAATTTTAAGGAAATTAATGGAAAAAATGCAAAGGTAGCCTAGTTGTATCAGATCTAAAACTATATTATAAAGCAGTGGTCATCAAAACCATTTGGCACTGACTAAGAAATAAGAGTTGTGGATCAGTGGAGTAGATTAGGTTCACCACCACTATAGTCACTGTCCATAGTAATGTAGTACTTGATAAATCCAAAGACTTCAGCTTCCAAGATAAGAATTCACTATTTGACAAAAATTGTTGAGAAAACTAGAAAATAATATGGCAGAAACTAGGTATTTGACCAATACCTAATACCCTATACCAATAGTTGACCTCTCAGGTCTGGAGAAGGAAGGAATTTATGAACTACAGAGCATTATAAAATGCAAAATTGATAATTTTGATAAATTAAAAAGTAGAGACACCATAGTTTACATAACAGAAATTGCTTTAATCACCACTTACAAATTGTATGATTTTGGGCAAAAGACTTGCCTCCTATCTTAGCATTTCCATGTATATACTGAGGATAGTCCCAACACTTCAGTGATTTTTATAGGGTTATTGTAAATATAAATTGAGCTTAAAAGAATCATAAAATCACAGTATTTCAGAAATGAAGGGCCCTCAGAGATCACAATTCTATTTTGTCTCTAAGAAATAATTATTTTTACCATAATAGATTTGAAGTCACTTAAAATTTTAAGCTGATAGAAAAAATAATAAAATTCATCTGAAAGAAAAAAAGTCAAGAATTTCAAGAAAATTAATGAAAAAATGCAAACGAGAGTGATTCAGCTGCACCAGACCTAAAACTATATTATAAAGCAGCAGTTATCAAAACTATTGGATACTGGCTAAGAAATAGAGTAGTAAATTAGTGAAATATGTTAGATTCACAAAACACAATAATCAATGAATATGGTAATCAATTGTTTGATAAATCCAAAAATTCCAGATTCTGAGACAAAAACTCACTATCTGACAAAAATTGCTGGAAAAAAATTGCAAAGTAACATGTCAGAAACTAGACATTGACCAACACCTAAAACCCCATACCAAGATAAGTTTGAAAAGGGCTCATGATGTAGCCATAGAGTGATACTATAAGCAAATTAGAAGATCACAATAGTCTACCTCTTATATTTATGGGGGAAAAAATGGAATGTATAGTCAAAGAGAACTAGAGAGCATTATGAAATGTAAATTGGATAATTTTTATTATAATAAATTAAAATGATTTTATGCAAACAAAACCAATGCAGCCAAGATTAGAAGGGGAGTAGAAAAGTGGGAAAAATTCTTTCATCCAAGAGTTCTGATAAAGGCCTGATTTCTAAAATATATAGGGTACTGACTCAAATTTATAAGAATACAAGCCATTCTCCAATTGACAGTCAAAGGATATGAGCAAAAAATTTTTAAACAAAGAAATTAAATCCATTTTTATCCATATGAAAAATGCTCTAAATCACTATTTATTAACAAAATGCAAATTAAGACAGTGCTAAGGTACCATTTCACATCTCTCAAGATTGGCTAAGATGACAACAAAAGATAATGATAAATGTTGGAGAGGATGGTGTGAGAAAACTGGGGAATTAATACATTGTTAGTGAAGTTGTGAACTGATCTAACCATTCTAAAGAACAATTTAGACTATGCCTAAAGAGCTATAAAATTACATATTCTTTTATCCAGCAGTGTTTCTAGTGAGTTTATATTCCAAAGAAATAAAAAAAAGGGGGGGAAGGACCCACATGTGCCAAAATATTTGTAGCAGCCCTTTTTGTAGTGGCAAAAAACTAAAAACTGAGTGGATGCTCATCAGTTGGGAATGGCTGAATAAGTTATTGTATATGAATGTTATGGGATATTATTGTTCTAAAAGAAATGAATAGGAGCATGATTTCAGAGAGACTTAAATGAACTGATGCTAAGTGAAGTGAGTAGAACCAAGAGAACCTTGTATACTGCAACAAGAAGATGTGATAACTGTGGTGGAGTAAGCTCAACAAAGACCCCAATTCCAATTGACTTGTAATGGAGAAAGCCATCTACATCCAGAGAGAGGGAATGAATGTGGATCACAACACGGTATTTTCACCTTTCTTACTATTGCTGTTGTTTGCTTGCTTCATTTTTTTTTCTTTCATGATGTGATTTTCTTGTGTAGTTCTTGTCTTCAAGACAAGTTCTTGTCTTTCGATCTCTCTTCCCCCACCAAGTCCAGTGTGTTGATCATTCAAGTCAACCAAGGACATTCCATTCCATCAATGAAACCACTGATGTATTGAAATAAATAAAATTTAGGTAAATACCAAGTAATTTTAAGTGATGAAAGGTACCAGCTATAGAAAGGTCCTCATGTATTCACTCAGTCAATATTCAATAAACATTTATTAAGTGCATACCATGTGTCAGGTATTGTTCTAAGTAAGATGACCTCTAGCTATCTTTCAGGTAGCTCACAGTTCCATGGGGAAGATATCAAGCTACAACTAGGTGCAGGATAAAGTGGAAATAATCAGTAGAAGGAAGTCTCCAGCTAAAGGGAGATCAGGAAAATCTTCTTGCAAAAGATAAAGTTTTTTATCTGGAACCTGAGAAAGGCAGATGAACAAGAAGGCAATAACGATGTAGGAGAATATTTCAGGGAATGCAAAACATCTGAAAGGAATACTTGCATTTTAGGATGGCATATTAAATATAAGTAACAACAAGAAGACCAACATCAATGGAAGGAACATAGAGCACTTGTGTGTAGAGAGGGTAGTATAAGATATAAGAAGATTAAAAATGTAAGAGGGGTCCAGGTTGTTAAGAGCTTTAAAAGTCAAAATATCTTATATCTGATCCTGGTGGTAACAAGGGACCCACTGAAGTTAATGGAATATGTGGTGACTTATAAGAACTGAAGCTAGAACTTAGTACAGGGCCTTGCATAATTCAAGTACTTAATAAATGGAATGGAATTGAATCAGCGACTATAGAGAAATTCCCTCTGATTGCTTGAATTGAAAAATAGGGGCAAATGTTCTTATAAACTTTCAAGAACCTTTCTCAGGCCTGTTGTTAAAGATGGAATTTTATGACAACAATGCATGGTTTTGAAATGTGAATAAGGTTTTCCACTGTTTGGTTTCTGATTATATCAAAGAAATAGGAAACCATTATTATATTAAACATCAAAATAAGATCTCAAACCAATTTGACTTGATGCAAAGAAAATGTGTCTTTATAAATTACAGGGTGTTAAGATATTCACCAGGAACACACATGCACAAGTGATCCCACTTAAAATGAATCACAGTTTCACTTGATTTATTCTCCTGGGGGAGGGAGGCATTTTAAAACAAACAAAATATATCCTGTGGAATAGGGATTAGGATTTCTTGCTTTGGACTTCCAAAGGGCAAAATTTAGTAAAAATGGGTGGAAGTTTAAAAGCAGCAGATTTGTTCATGATATAAAGAAAAACTTCCACATAATGTGAGCAATCCTTAACCAGAATGGATTTCTAGAACTAGTCAAGTTAACAGCAATGGAAGTCTTTGAGTAGAATGTATATGGCCAATTTTCTGGAAAAGTGCCAGGAACCTTAATGGTTCATGGAATGTTTAACCTATGTGACTGAATCAAAGGCTCTAAAATCCTCTTTGTGATTTACAAACTTTAGAATTTTACCTAGACAAGTTCTAAAGAATCCAGAATAAGGGAGAGAATCTAGAACTCAAAAGTTTTAAAATCACATATAAAAATTGTTTTTAATGTAGCTGGGAAAGATATTAAATAAATTTTTAAAAAAGAATCTAGACTAAGAAAAGAGCATATTACAACTAGGATTTCTTTGATCTGTGGCATCCCTTCCAACCTTTCTTCCCCCACCAAAGTCCTTTGAGTTAGTCATTCAAGTCAAACATTGCCCTCTTGGCATAAAGACACCATATGTGATGGAGATATTTATAGTTGCCAGGACTTAGAGATGAAACAATTGGAGCAATACTTTATGTGTTTGAAACCTGTTTTGATTTCTCTAGCTATCAAGCTAGTGTCATTTGTCAGACAGAAGCTAAGACATGTAATTGAAGGAGAATTGCATACTACATAAGATTTGAGAAATATATTTTTTGTAATGCTCTTAAAAGGGTGAAAAGTATTCACAGGTGTTTGTAAAGCAATTAAGAATGAAAAATGTGAATTATTTTCACTCTGTGATTGACATCCTGATTCATTTTCTAACTTAAAGGACCTGGTGTTATTTGATTTTTTTCTCAAGTTGTCAGTATCTTAGAGAGTTTTTCCACTTTTGTGTTTGTGGTACAATGTTCAGATAGCTCATCATCCTCAGTTACCTTCATTTTTTTTTTATTCTCACTTATTTCCATAAGACAACATGCAGATTCTTTCAAAGGAACTCATGGAATTCATTCATTGCTCTATTTTTGCCATTGGAAAACAAGGTCATTTTGAAATCATTCTAAGAATTTTAAAGAATCTGATGGCTGAGTCTCTATTTGAAAACTTGTGAAAAAAGTCTATTCTGAAAATCTGAATTCAAGTTATCATTTTTGTGTGATTTTGGGGCAAGTAAATCTTGTTTTTGGATTATCATTTCCCAAATTATCAAATGAGGATTTCTGAGAAGGTGATATTCAAAGCTTACTTCTAGAGAGTTGTTTATGATATAAAGAGCATTTGCTATCTTTGTGTTCTTGGCTAAATCACTTAAGTTCATTAGATCTTAGTTTCCTCCTCTGTAAAATGAGGGTGGGGACGAAGAATTAAATTATATTCAATTCAACATTTGCTAATGAACATTTTTTTAAGAACTACGTGATTTAAGGCATTGTAATAGGCACTGAGGATGCCAAAATAAAACACCCAGTCTAAAAGGTTAGTCAATGAGTGTGTGGGGGTAGGAGGGTAAGATGATGGTGGTAGTGGGCAATTGGAGTATGTATGTAGAGAAGGGAAAAAAAAAACAAAATATATACAAAATCGTTTTTTGGGGGGTGGACTCTAACAATTCACTTCTCCATTTTAAAATAAGAGGGTTAAGCATTGTGAACTCTGTCCTTTTCAGATTTAATTCTATGAACCTATGAATTGGTTAGGAAGGGGGAAAGAATTATATGAAGGAAATACCTGAACTGATCTTCCAAGAATGTGGGGGATCCCAAAAAGCCAAATTTCGGGTAGAGAATATTCTGGCCTTTGAGACAACTCTTACAAAGACCAGAGGTAGGAGATTAAATGTCATGCATGTACAAGAGATGAAGTGCATTTCAGATCTTAATCTAGTAGGTAAGAAATAGTCAATTAATCTAGTAATACTTCTTGGTGGTCCCAAATATTTTTTGATGTTCTTAAATCTTTAATCTTTAGATTCTGTGATTTCTTCACTTCCCCCAGCACCCTTCTTGTGAAAGAGCCCTTTCACTCTACTACCCACATTTGCCAAGTTAAAAACAAAAAAACAAACAAAACAAGGGTTAGAGATAGAGGAATAGGGTTAGGATTTTTGGGTATTCTGAAATCTTTAAGTAGGTTTCCTTTTTGTTTTACAAAGAAAACTGCACATAATGGCCCATGACTTTTCTTCCATTCTAAGATTTTATTGCCACTTGCCAGGATTACTGTCATTGTTTTCTAACTTTTTCTCTGCCTTTATTCTGAGAACACTATGTATTGGGAATAGAAGGGTAAAGAAGCTAATCTTTTTAAAGCACTATTTATATCATGTCATTCCTTTGTTCAAGAATCTATAATGGCTTCCTAATGCCTGTCAAAAGAAGCTTTACATTTGCCTATTGACACCACAAGGGAACCACCTCCCTTTCCAACCCCGCAAGTCCCCCCCCAAAAAATATGGTTAAACTGTAATAGCAAGTGTAGGGTTATAATCAGTGTGAGGAAAATATTCTCTAACAACTAGCATGATTGCCCCATAGAGTTATATTTAAGTACAGTTTCACTTTATGTAAATGGAATGTTCTGTAGCCCTTTATTTAAAACAATTTTCACACAAAGTAAATTTGACCCTGCCCACTCGTTCCACTTAATCTCTATAACAAAAGCATACACAAAATAATTCCTTTATGCAAGTCACAAAATGTTCTAAAATGCAGATATATTAAATATTACACTATGGTAATAAATAGCATATAAAATGAAAGATAAAATTAATGATAAAATATTTTTAATATGGTAAAGGTACCCTAGATGTACAAATTTCCTTCAGAATTCTTTAAATAGAATTGAATTTGCATAATTCAAATTTATGTAAAGTAAGAACTATCTGAATATTTAAGGAGAATTTTCGAAGGCAGTTTTTCTATAAAGGATACCTGGAGAAAGGAGAGAGTGGGAAAGAAACACGATCTTCTCAAAATGGAGCAATGTGGCTTTTAGGATCAGCTCCATTAAGAGACAGTGCAATGCAATGTATGATTCTAGTTTTGAATTCATGAAGACCTGCAGAATTTCAACTGCAGTTAGTAGCTGTGGAACAATAGGCAAGTCCCTTCAATTGTCTTTGCTTCCATTTCTTCATCTATGAGGAGGTTAGAATTAATATTCTCCAGGTTCCTGCCAGATCTAAAACCTCATGAGCTATAAAAAATATCTAGTTTACATTTTTTTTTTACTATAGCTTTTTATTGACAAAACATATGCATGGCTAATTTTTCAACATTGACCTTTGCAAATCCTTCTGTTGCAATTTTTCTTTTCCTTCCCTCCACCCACTCCCCTAGATGACAGGTAGTCCTATACATGTTAAATATGCTAAAGTATATGTCAAATACAATATATGTCTACATATTGATGCATTTATCTTGCTGCACAAGATTGGATTTAGAAAGAAGATAAAAATAACCTGAGAAGAAAAACAGAAAGAGTGTAAATGCTATGTAGTGGTCCACATTCATTTCCCAGAGTTCTTTTGATGGGTGTAGCTGGTTCTGTTCATTATGATCAATTGGAATTGAATTGGATCCTCTCATTACTGAAGAAAGCCAAGTCCATCAGAATTGATCCTCATAGTCTTCTTGTTGCCGTGTATAATGATCTCCTGGTCCTGCTCATTTCACTCAGCATTAGTTTCTGGCCACTACAAAGAGGGCTGCTACAAACATTTTTGCACATACGGGTCTCTTTCCCTTCTTTAATATCTCTTTGGGATATAAGACCAGTAGTAACCCCAGTTTACAATTCTAAGAGAAACTTACTTCACCAGTGCCTGAGAATCTTATTTAACAGCTCATTCTTTCTTATGGTTACCTTCTGACTTTAATAATTCTGACCCCATCTACCTTCTTTTAGAGTTTTCTTTTTTCATATCTACAGAGTTCCCTTTCTTCCCTGCAGGAAGTAAGACATACTATTCCTCCACATTAAATTCAATTCAACAAATTCCTAAGTGTCTATTATGCTGGTGAACCAATCAAAAAACTTTTGTTGGGTGTTTCCTATGTGCCCAGCACCTTGTGAGAGGCAACAGTGCATCTTTGCCAGATTTTTGAAGACATTTAAGTCCTTCACATGTGCAAGAATGTTTGTGGCAGCCCTCTTTGTAGTGGCAAAAAACTGGAAACTGAGTGGATGCTCATCAATTGGAGAATGGCTGAATAAATTGTGGTATATGATTATTATGGAATATTATTGTTCTGTAAGAAATGACCAACAGGATGATTTCAGAAAGGCCTGGAGAGATTTCCATGAACTAATGCTGAGTGAAATGAGCAGGACCAGGAGATCATTCTATACTTCAACAACAATACTGTATGAGGATGTATTCTGATGGACGTGGCCCTCTTCAAAAATGAGATGATTCAAACCACTTCCAATTGTTCAGTGATGAAGAGAACCATATACACCCTGAGAGAGAACTGTGGGAACTGTGTGTGGAGTGCAACATAAATTCTCACTCTTTCTGTTGGATTTGCTTACATTTTGTTTTCTTTCTCAGTTTTTTTCCTTCTAGAACCGATTTTTCTTGTGCAGCAAAATAACTGTATAAATATGAAGACATATATTGAATTTAACATATACTTTAACATATTTAATATTGAACTACCTGCCCAGAAAATTTTGCAAGGGTCAATGTTGAAAAATTACTCATGCATATGTTTTGTCAATAAAAAGCTTTCATAATAATAATAATAATAATAATAATAATAATTAATAATAATAATAAAAGACATTTTAAATCTGTCTTTGCTATATAAAAGTTATATGACCACTTGAGTATTTCATGTCCCCAGACAAATTTCTAAGAATGTAACTTATGGATGAAACAGGAATTTGCAAGAGTGGAGGGACGTTTCCCCCTGAGAGTTCCCTGAACTAAATAAATCAGAGAGTGTTTCCTACCCCCCAACTCTCCAAGCCCTCTTCCAGCCTCTCCACCCCTCCCACCCCCAATAATACAGGAACTATGCTAAACCCTGGGAATAAAAAGATGAAACTAGGTTAGGAAATTTGGCTCTCGTGCTTGAAAGCTTAGCACTGTCCCAGCAGTCCTTGGTTCCCCCCAATATGACACACCCAGCTATCCACCTCAGAATGTCTCATGTTGGTTCTTGTTCAGCCTGGACTTGGCTGGCCCTCTACTGGATTCAATTGACATTGCAAGATAGATAACTTCCCAATTACCTTTAGTCAGATCCTTAAATATAAGGAAATTTGATCTGCTTTACTGCTATTAGCAAGAACCTGGGAATATGCACTTTAAAAAGTAATCGATGCAGTTTGTAAAATGGTCACTTTTATGGCATCACTGGCTTTATTTGCTGTACAATATTAAAATAGAGCAGGGCTTCTTAACCTCAGGTTTATGAACCTTTTATTTGTAATACTTTGATGACTGTATTTCGATATAATTTATTGCTTTTATAATATTATTTTATTTTATGTACTTAAAATATTATTCTGAGAATGAGGTCCAAGGTTCTAGCAGACTTGCCAAATGGCCTATGACATTAAAAAAAAAAGCCAAGAACACCTGAGATAATATAAAATCAAGGAGCCATAGAGAAAAAAAAAAAAATCAAAAATAGAGAAAGGGAAACTTTTGCCCCTAAAACAATTGGTATTTCTAAAATGATACATTTCTTTAGAAGTACCTGTTTAAAATCATGTTGGCCTGGTAGAAAGAGGGAAAATTAATCACCCAGCTTATTAAATAATAGTTCAGAGCATTCACTTTCCCTCAAGAACTAATTTAGGAAAAACCAAGTGAATGAAGAATGCTTGTAGTCCAGAGAATGAAATGTAGTTGGATGAACAACCTACTGAGCTTATCCATATGGCAAATAGGTATTGAAGATGGACAATCAAATCATCTTAGTGTTATATAAAAATAAAAGAGCAGACTGGGATGCATTTTTTTAAAATGAACAGTTTTCAGGCTTGACTCTGAAACCAAAATTTACATTTTCCCTTTAAAATAACATAACTACGGTCAACAAAGATAAAAACTGTGGGTCACCAAAAGTGGTACTGTGCTGGAGCTGATAATACAGTTTCTAAGAGCTATGTGTGAGCATTTACACCTTGGAAATTGGCAAGCAACAAATCAGGGTTTATGATTATCTACCTTTAAAAAGTGATGAAAACTCTCATATTCTATAATAAGTTAAGGTCAAAATGGGTACATGATTTAAATATAAAGGATTTAGATATAAGCTAAGTAAGAAAATAAGGATTAGTTTACCTGTCAGATATATGGAGAAGGGAATAATTTATGACAAATAATAGAGAACATTATAAATTGCAAGATGATTAATTTTGATTACATTAAGTTAAAAGGTTTTGCACAAACAAAACAATGCATTCATGATTAGAAGGAAAGCAAAAAGCTAGGAAATAATTTTATAACCAGTGTTTCTGATAAAGGCCTCATTTCTAAAATATATAAAGAACTGAACTAAACTTAAAAGAATATAAATTATCCTCCATTTGATAAATGGTCAAAGGATGTGAAAAGGCACTTTTGAGATGATGCTATCCATAATCATATGAAAAAATGCTCTAAACCACTATTTATAAGAAAAATGCAACTTAAAACAGCTCTTGAGTTAACATCTCATGCCTATCAGATTGGCTAACATTATTGAAAAGGCAAATGATGAATATTGGAGAAGATGTGGGAAAACTGAAACACTAATATACTGTTGGTATAGTTGTGAATTGATTCAACCATTCTGGAGAACAATTTGAAGCTGTGCCCAAAGGATATGCCTTTGGATCCAACAATATCACTACTAGATCTATATCCCAAAGAGATTGTAAAAATAGGTAAAAAGACCCACATGTATGAAAATATCTATAGCAGTTCTTTGTGGTAGCAAAGAATTAAAAATTGAGGGAATTCACATCAATGGGAGACTGGTTGAACAAGTTGAAGTCTATGAATATAATAGAATTCTATTATTCTATAAGTAATGATAAGAAGGCTGATTTCAGAAAAACCTGGACTTACATAAACTGAGTGGAGTAAGCAGAACCAAAATATTATGCACAGTAACAGTAATATTATATGATGATCAACTATGATACACTTAGCTCTTCTCATCAATGCGATAATCCAAGACAATTCCAAGGGACTCATATTGGAAAATGCTGACCACATCCAGAAAAAGAAATATGAGTTTGAATGCAGAACAAAGTGTACTATTTTCACTTTTTTTGTTTCTTGTGCTTTTCCCTTTTGTTCTTAGTTTTCTTTCACAACATGACTAAGGTGGAAATAAGTTTGACATGAATGTACATGTATAACCTAAATTGCATTTCTTGCTCTCTTGGAGAGGGAGGAAGGAAGGGATCAAAAGATAAAAATTTGAAGCTGAAAATCTTACAAAGATGAAGGTTGAAATCTACCTTTATATGTAATTTAAAAATTAAATACAATAAAGTAAAAAATAATGGAGAAAATGTCAATAATACTTATTAAATTTTAAAATTGTGTCCTGCTACGCTTATCTTCCCTCAAACAGCAAAAAAGCTGCTTGTTATACATTTACCAGCACATTTGTCCAAAAGGAAATGGGGAGACATAAGTGGTCATAAATGGATATGCACTGCTATGATTATCACTAGATAGGAATATATACATAAATAAATGTTTTTATCATAACAGAGTATAAATTGCATAGAGGAAAAAGCATATGATGAAAGGGTCAGGAAAGGAGGTAAGTTGTTCACAGATTAAAAACAAAACAAAACTAGGGATAAAAGAGTTCAAACTTGCATCCTAGACTACTGAGGGTCAAAGCCATAGGATAGGTCGCCAATGAAAAATGTCTAGATAGGGGCAACTAGGTGGCACAGTGGTTAGATCACAAGCCCTGAAGTCAGAAGGACCTGATTTGGTCTCAGACACTTAACACTTCCTAGCTATGTGACCCTGGGCAAGTCAGTTAACCCCAATTGCCTCAGAAAAAAAATGCATCTTTAAAAAGGGAAAGGGACCTACATGTGCAAAAATGTTTGTAGCAGTCCATTTTGTAGTGGCAAGAAACTGGAAACTGAGTGAATGCCCATCAGTTTGAGGATGGTTGATTAAGTTGTGGTATATGAATGTCATGGAACATTATTGTTCTATAAGAAATGATCAGCAGGATGATTTCAGAGAGGTCTGGAGAGACTTACATGTACTGATTGATGCTAAGTGAAGTGAGTAGAACCAAGAGAACATTGAATATAGCAACAACAGGATTATATGATAATCAATTCTGATGGACATGGCTCTTTTCAACAATGAGGTGATTAAGGTCAATCCCAATAGATTTATGATAGAACAAAGCGTATTATTTTCACTTTTTTTTGTTTCTTGTGCTTTTCCCTTTTGTTCTTAGTTTTCTTTCACAACATGAATCCAATAGATTTATGATGGAAAGTGCCATCCATAGATCTAGAGAGAGGACTGTAGGGACTGAATGTGGTCACAACATAGTATTTTCATCATTTTTTTGCTGTTTGCTTGCTTTTTTTCCCTTTTTTGATCTGATTTTTCTTGTGCAGCAGGATAAACGTAGAAACATGTATAGTAGAATTATACATGTTTAACATATGTTGTTATTGGAGTATATTGGATTACTTGCTATTTATGAGGAGAAGGGAGGGAGAAAGATTCAGAATACAAGGTTTTGCAAAGATGAATGCTGAAAACTATCTGCATATATTTTGAAAATCAAAAGTTGTTATTAAAAAACAAATAAATGCATCTATCATATAACCAACTGCAAACTGCATACAAAAAAAGGCATAAAAAGAGTTATTAAAGAGATCAGAACTTTGCTCTTTTCAACATCTCTTTTCAATTCAAAGCAATTCCAATAGATATATGATGGAAATTGCCATCCACATCAAAGAACAATGGAAACTGAATGTAAATCAAAACATTGTTTTTCATCATTTTGTTATTTTTTCCTTTTTCATGTTTTGATCTTATTATATATATATATGTGTATATATATAATATATATGTATGTATGTATATGTATGCATCATGAAGAATATGAAAATATGTTCAGAAGAATTGCACATTTTCAACCTATATCAGATTGCTTTCTGACTTGGGGAAAGGGGAGAATAGAGGAGAGGGAAAAATTAAGAAAAAAAAAGAAGTTTTGTGAAAATGAATGTTGAAAACAGTCTTTGCATCTATTTGGAAACATAAAATACTTTATTTTTAAAAAGAGAAAGAAGCCAGAAAGAGCTGGTCACACATTTTGATGGAGTACAAACTTACATGCTGGCCTATTGAGCCTCCATCAACACACATGGGATGGATTGTCTGTGAATGAGCTACATCAGACTATGGATGAATCAAAAAGGAAAACAATCTCTGGATGGATTTTGATCAGGATTTCAATTAGAAGGCATTAGACCCATCCACCTAATTTCATGGAAGCAAATAAGTTCCAGAGAGGGTAAGTAATTGTTTATAGTCATACAACTTTGTTTCATATAAAACTTCAGTCAGGTTTTCTGGGATCCAAATCTAATGCTTCATCCATCATATTATTCTATTAGATGACAGACACATTTATTCACTTGTCAGTTATCATCAAAGTCCCTCAAATGATTTTTGGTTTAACAAACATATTTCCTCAAATACTTTAGTGCCTTTATTACAGCAGACACAGTTTTGTGCTATGAAATTGTTTTATTTTATGTTTTATTTTGTGTATATCTATCTATCTATCTATCTATTTATCTATCTATCTACCTACCTATCTATCTATTTATCTATCTATATGTTTTATAGTTTATACAGCTCTCCTATCACCAAATTATTACACTGGGGAACAGTGTAAATATACCCTCCCCATTTTATAGATGATAAAACTGAGGTTTTGAGAAGTGAATTGATTTGCCACACAGTGCCAGAAATAAGGCAAAAAAAAGTCATTTAACCCTAAATTTAATGTTCTTCCTATTACATCAAACAATCTTTCACTTGTTAAGCTGTTTTGTTATATGTGCAGAATGGAAAGAAACTTGTGCGTGAACAAAATCTATCACTTCTATCAATGAGTCAGTAAAGTTTAGCTTTAGTTAAAGATCTCTAGGACTAGGACTCCCCCCTATTGAGTTAGCTCATTCCACTTTTAAATAGCTCTAGTTGTTAGGAAATCTTTTCTGATACCGAACTTAAATTTGCTTCTACTCATTTCTCTTCTGATACCAGGCAGGATTTAATCCCGCTTTCATGGGACATCCCTTTCATTCTCCCTCAGAGGTGAGGTCCATATGGCCCCTAACGCTTCTGAGTGCTGTCTGAATCAGATGAAAATATAACTGGGAAATTAGTAACAGAATAAAAAAAAATAGAGAAGAACTCAGAATACATTAATATGTGAATTTTCTAAGTCAATGTTCAATCCACAGGGATCTGTTGCTATTTGAGTAGGATAACACTGCTCTATAGAATTTGAAGTAGCTTGTGCATTTGGGCAACAATTAATCAATCATTTGTTATACACTGGGTATAATGTGCCAGGAACTTTTTTGGGCAATGTTACGCAAAAGTAAACTCGGCCTAACTAGTGTTTTGTAACTAAGTCCCAATTAGTGTCAGTCCTGAGAGCTGAAAGCCCACACTTGAATAGTTAGAACCATTTCTTCCATGACCCTGAACATCAAGACCAGTGAATGGCTGAAATGCCATCCTCAGAATTGCCTCCTCCTTGTACTTGGCTGTTTCAGCCCACACACTGTTCTGAAAGCCTGATGAGTACATCGCTTATAAGTCCCTTAAGAGGGAACAAAAGAACAAGTTTAACAAATTGCTCAGCAGCTCAATGGACCAGAAATAAAGAGTGGAAAATTATCAAAAAAGAACAATCTTTCAGGTGACTTACAGCTGAGTTGGCACTATTGTTTTGTGCCAGCCAAACAAGCTCTGAATAGGTACATATGTACGAAGGGACAGTATTCACCAATCTACATTAGGAATAGAGGAGAAAAGTAGCCTTTTTTAGTTTTAATGAACTAGATATATCTGTAATATTGCAAGGGATTACAGTGACCAGAGTTGCCAGTACCATTTACTCAGAGAAAGTAACCAGAAATTATTTGCTTAACAATATCAGTGAACAATAAAAGGACATTAGTGGTCTATTGCCCATGTTGTACTATACTTGGAAAGGAAGACAGGAGCCAGGGAGATAAAGGAGGAACCTTTTTACACTTTAAAATTGGTTTATAATACTGCAGTAACAGATGAAGATTATTATATTGAGTAGGTTGTCACCATGATATCATAGAGGAAATTATTGACCATGTTAGGTGTCATAGGTTGGAGCTTATAGTAAAATCTGCCTATCTATGTATCTATTCATCTATCTCTCTCTCTATCCATCCATCCATCCGTCCGTCCATCCTTTCATCCATCCATTCGTCTATCCATCCATCCATCTTTCTATCTATACACATTAATATATGTGTGTATGTGTATATATGTACACACATATGTGTTTCTATGTATACATATATATGTATTCACATGTATAGCAAATATGGTAGTTTTCTTAAAATTAATTTTAATAAAAAAACAAAGCAAATGATTTAAAACCTCAGTTGCATCTCTGAATCTCAGATCACTAACTTTTCCAGCCCCCCTCTCTTCCTTGATCCTTAGCTATTTAGTCACTGGATATCTCCCATTATCCTGTACATCTTCCCTCCATGTTTTCATGAATGCTCCATTCTCCTATTTTAAATCCAGCTCTTGTTCTCTTATACCTGCTTTATTAAAAACATCTTCTAAATGATCTCTCAGAAGTGTCTACTTTTCTGATTAAGCACCTTGCAATTCTGCAAGAATTCTCAGGCTTCCAGGATCTGAATTAAATCTGGTAGGAGCCTCATCTGCCATCCAATCCAAACCACTCATTGGATTGATAAGAAAAATGGGGGCAGCTAGGTGGTGCAGTGGATAGAGTACCAGCCTTGAATTCAGGAGGACCTGAGTTCAAATCTGGTCTCAGACACTTAACACTTCCTAGCTGTGTGACCCTGGGCAAGTCACTTAACCCTAGCCTCAGGGAAAAAAATGAATCAGGAAAGTTGGATTACTTGCCCAAGGCAACAAAAGGAGTTCCATTCTATTTGTGTATTTCTTTTCCATTTACTTCAAATTCAGTTCAATACATTTCTTTATGTACCTACTGTGTGAAGACACTTTGGTAAACTCTGGAAATACAGGAATAAAAATGAAACTTTATGTATTATAAATTATATTTATATAATGTGTTATATAAAGTAGATATGTAACATTTTATTTATCTATACTTGGTATGTATGTGGGTATACACATATAAATCACACACCTCCAATAGAAGGTTGGTTCTTTAAGTGGAACACACTCTCATATAGTTGCACAAATATGTGTATATAAACATGCATGTATGTATATACACACATATTGCCTCTCTGCCTTTCTTTTATAAAAGAAATGTGATCGTTCACAAGCAAGTAATTCAAAATAACTTAAGAAGAGAAAGCATTATTATTTGGATGAATGAAATAGTAACTAAGCTTGACCAAGAAGAAAGGTAAAAAGTCTTAAGAAGCAAAGTTAGAGGATATTAATTATAAACTTTGACTAAAACACACATTTATGATGGGGAATACTAAGAAATAATTGTGGAAAAAGAGGTTGGAGCAAGGATGTAAAGGCCTTTGTATTTTATCACAAAAGCAACAGAGAATCATTGAAAAGTGACAAGGTTAAATTTGTGCCTAAATAAATAAATATTTTTAACAATGGTATGGATGATAGAATGGAAAAGGGGGCAAGAATAAATACAAAGAGATAATTAGAAATATATTAGAATAATACAGCCTAGAGGTGATAAAAGACTGGTCTATAGTAATAGCTATGGAAGTGAAGATAAATATAAGATAGAATGGTTAAGAGTTGATACTCAATTTCATATGGGGAATGCTGGACAAAGAAGTGTCAAAGATGGCTTTGACATTGAACTTGGATTACTGAAATGTTGCGTGCATCCTTAAAGAAACAGCAAAGTTTGAAGGCAGGAAAGATAAGTCTAGCATGAAGAAATGGTCAGCTTTATTTTAAACATGTTGAGATGAACATCTGAAGATGTCTAAGAGGGATAATGGGAGACATGAGGCCAGAAGAAAGAAAGTAGAACTGGATATTTAATTTTGTGAGCCATATAAATTAAGATGAAAATATGATAACAGATAAGATGACTTGGTAAAAAAATATAGAGAAAGAAAAATATCCAAGATTGGAACATGGGGTATATTCTCATGGTAAGAAAAGTAGGAAATGAATAATGATCCAAAAGAAATTGAGGAAACCATGATCAGATGGAGAACCAAGAGAGAATACTATCTTAGAAGTAAAGAAAAAGGAAAAAGGTATTTCACATTGTCAAAAGCATCAAGAATGGTGCAAGTAGGTGGCACAGTGGAGAGAACACAAGCCCTGAAGTCACAAAGATCTGAGTTCAAATCCAGCCTCAGACATATAATAGCCATGTGACCCTGGGCAAGTGATTTAACCACAACTACCTGCAAAACCAACCCTAAAACAAACAAACAAAAAGCATCAGGGATATAAAATGAAATGAAGTTTGAGAAACAAAAGATGGGGCAATAGAAAATAAATAATATAATAATAATTATTATTGATGTTATTGTTATATTATTCCATTTCCCACCAGAGATTTAATCATATATTTAAATGAGAAATTTAGGTAATTTTCAAGAATGTCATTCTCCCCAGTTCCATATCTCAAAATGCTTGTTAATAATCTTCCATTTTCTTTTTATTTGCACCAGTAGGCTTGCTACTTTTCTTTGCTTATATCAACTACTCTCAGCTTTTCCTTTGTCCCATTCTCTCCCACCTTCCTCAGAATTCTCTCACTCTTCTTTCCTTAAAAATAATTCCCTTCTTCAGAAAGGCCTGGAGAGACTGACATGAACTGATGCTGAGTGAAATGAGCAGAACCAGGAGATCACTGTACACTTCAACAACAATGCTGCATGAAGATGTATTCTGATGGGCGTGGCCCTCTTCAACAATGAGATGAACCAAATCAGTTCCAATAGAGCAGAAATGAACTGAACCAGCTACACCCAGCAAAAGAACTCTGGGAGATGACTATGAACCACTACGTGGAATTCCCAATCCCTCTGTTCTTGTCCGCCTGCATTTTGGATTTCCTTCACAGGCTAATTGTACACTATTTCAAAGTCCGATTCTTTTTGTACAGCAAAATAACTGTTTGGACATGTATACATAGATTGTATTTAATTTATACTCTTAATACATTTGGCATGTGTTGGTCAACCTGCCATCTGGGGTGAGGGGAAAGAGGGGAAAAATTGGAACAAAAGGTTTGGCAATTGTCAATGTTGTAAAATTACCCATGCATATATCTGGTAAATAAAAACTATTAAAATAATAAAAAAAATAATTCCCTTGTTCTTCCCTTCCATCCTCTCTGTGTTGTTGTTGTTGTTGTTGTTTTATATTATTTATTTTTTTAACAACCCAACCCTAATTTCTCCTACTTTTTTATCTTTTAGTTTTTAAGCCTTAACATTTTTATTTCCAACTTAATTGCTGGACTAAAACTGTCCTTCAAGATTATTGCTTAGGTGGCACAATAGATCGGATGCTAAAAACCAGGAAGGTCTGAGTTCACATCTAATCTCAGACACCTACTAATTGTGTGACTGTGGGCAAGTCATTTATTCAGATATTATCTATCTATCCCTCAGTTTTCTCATTTGAAAAATAAGAATAATAATAGAACCTTTTTTCCTGGAATAAAATGAAATTATATTTATGAAATACTTTGTAAACTATATGTAGATTATTATTATTATATCATGTCTTCATTACTCTCCCATCTGGTGGCTCTTTTTTAGCTATTATTTTATTTCACCCCTCTGATGCTTTTGATTTCTGAAATACCTTCCCCTTCTGGATATCCTTAGCTCTCTTTCTATGAAAGTATTTTCTCTGGATTCTTTTCCTGATTGTCTGATCACTGTAGAGTTTTAGGGTTAGAAAGCAGAATGGATGCCTTAAATAATAAAAGAGAAAAGGCATGGAGCCCTGAATTGGTAGCCCCTCTCTTCTCTCCCAGGAGTTTGACTGTAAAAGGCAGAAGGGCTACTCAAGGATGAATTACTTTTAAGGATCGGGGAGAAAGCCTTCTGGAAAACGATGGGAGTGGATACCCAAGGGCAAATTGATTCTGGTCAGCCTTTGTAAAGAAAATGAGCAAATTCACTTTTTTTTCAGAGTCTTCAGAGACTGAAGAAAATGAAGAGAAAATACAGGATTATTTAGATGCATTTTGAGATATAGAACAGGAAAAAGAATAACATTCAAGAAAAAAGGCTGAGATTTCTCAGGTATAACATTCGATCTCTTCTGAGGAAGGGGGCATAATATCACTATTGTTATTATTATCATTATTATTAAATACCTACAATTTATTTAGCCCCTTAAAGTTTGAATACACACATATATACATGTATATCACATTTGATCTTGACATTAAACCCTATGAGATCATTATTATTATTATTATTATTATTATTATTATTATTACCTATTATATGGTATTATTCTGATGCTTTCTTATTCCATCTTTACAGGGTCATTGATATCACAAGTCAAAGTACAGTGTGTTCCACTATGGCCAATCAGTCTAATAGGAGCTTAGAAGGCTCAACCACAGGTCAAGCACAAATAGTCCATGTAAGCCTTTGGGCTGGAGCTGTCTCTAGATTTAATCTTCTCATGTTCCTTTGTGCTAGTGTGATTCTGTTTTGTTCAGGGAGCACAGAACCTTCATGCACAGGAGGTGGTCTTGTGACTCACAATGAACATTAAACCTCTGCAGAGAGACCTTGAGAGTGTCCTTGCATAACTTCTTTTGATCTCTCTGTGAACACCTGCTTTGTGAGATTTCCTCATAAAACAGTTTTTTAAGGGAAACTTCCAGCCAGCATTCAAATAATGTGGCTCATCTATCAAAGTGGAGGTCTCTACAGTAGAGTTTGAATGCTTGGTAGTTCAGCTTGAAAGAGAACCTCATTGATGATTCAGAGCAGTTCCAATGATCATGTGATGAAGAAAGCCATCTATACCCAGAGAGAGGACTGTGGGAACAGTGTGGTTTACAACATAACATTTTCACTCTTTTTGTTGTTGTTTGCATTTTATTTTCTTTCTCATTTTTTCCCAGTTGATTTGACTTTTCTTGTGCAGCAAGATAATTATATAAATATATATGCCTATATTGGATTTAACATATATTTCTACTATGTTTAACATATATTGGACTACTTGACATCAAGGGTAAGGGGTAGGGGAAGGGAGAGATAAATTGGAACACAAAGCTTTGCAAGGGTTAATGTTGAAAAATTATCCATGCATATGTTTTGAAAAATAAAAAAGCTTTAATTAAAAAAAAGAAAAAAAATTAAAAAGGACCTAGTGAAAAAGAGAGAGACAGAGAGAGAGACAGAGAGGGGGGGAGAGAAAGAGACAGAGAGAGAGAGAGAGAGAGAGAGAGAGAGAGAGAGAGAGAGAGAGAGAGAGAGAGAACCTCATTGTCAGGTACCTTTATCTTGCCAAATGATCTTCAGAATCTTCCTATGACAATTCAAGTGGAAATTTTCTGGGCTGGAGTTGGTAGGCTGTACAAGTTTCACTGGAATATGACAACAAAGTCAGCATAATAGCTCTGTAGACTTTCAGTCTAGCATGTAGTCTTGTATATTAATATGCTTGTATGCCTTATATAGATGAGGGAACTGTGGATGAGATTAACTTACATGTCCATGCTCACCCAACTAAAAAGAAGCTGAGGCAAGAGTTAGTAGAATGTAGGTGTTGAAGTAGTTGTTTTGAAGGGGGGAAAGCCTGAAAGAGGATCATAAAATAACTATAACACAAAAAATGAAGAAAAAAAAACCACTAAACAGAAATTGAGTGAGAACTCAATTAAGATTTAGAAACTGATCTTAGTTTATAGGATACAATATTAATTTCTGAAGCTGACCCAACTCTTCTAAGAAAAGAAACTCAGAAAAGCCATCATGGTTCCATCATGGGAATATTCTTACTGCTATTGCGTGTTCGTGGAAACTTATTCAACTTTAAATTACTGATTTCAAAATGTAAATTAAATTTCAGAGTAGACATCTCATATAATGTTTCTGACTAATAAGCAAAATGGCAGTGAATCTAGCAAAGAACTTTTAAAGACAGGAAAACTATATAATGGTTGGCCACCACAAAAGTGGAAATGAAATATGCCATCAAAAGCTCTGCATCTAAACAGGGGTTTGCCAGTACTTCTCACTGAATTATAGCAATCAAAGGGTTCTGTTTTTTTTTCTATTACTGTAAAAACCTTTCAGCTCAGTAAAACCACAAGCTTTCATGACTAAGGCCTAAATAATCTCCGTGGCCTGACTCATCAGGTCTGCCCACACTAGTCTGGTAATAAAGTGCTTAACAAAGTTGATAACTTTCTTCTCTGAGTCACCATTGTCATCTGAAGGTTCTAACAGGGAAAGGACAGTCACTGGACTTGTGAGCTCATTGGTATGAGGGAACTTGTAGGTGTGAAAATCCCTTCTCACAGGTCAGCATCACCTCTTTAACCTATAATCCTAGAGCAACTCTTACTAAAGGACCAAAATGCCAACCCCACCAAAAAACTGCATTACTTTTATACTTTATAGAACCAAAAAAAATGTTGATAGGTTTGTTTTAAAATTACTAAGTTGCAGGGCAGCTAAATAGCATATTCTTGCCAATAAATAATAAATAAAATTACTAAATTGCTTCTTAACTAGTCCTATTTGGCCACTGATTTTCTTTATAACCTTGGCTGTTATTTTACCATTCTATGTTTTAGCTTCCTCTGCTATGATTTAGAATGGTAAAGGAGATAAATGGCCTAGATTGTCTTTTACAGGTCCAACAATCAATGATTTTATTTATATTTTTCTAAACACTGAATCAGAGAAAAGTTAGGTCATAAAATATTCTCTGGGTAAAACTTGAAGCAAGATGATATTTCATTTAGATTGAATCCCTACCTGGGAAACTCTTATGGGAGATGACATATAGTTAAGTGAATCAGATAAATACTTGATGAATTCTCTGAACAAAGACTTAGTTAGGGATTTAGGAGGATGGAGTCTAAATTGGGCCTTAAAGAAAGGCAAAGATTCTAAGAAGTTGAAGTGAAAAGTAAGAGTATTTCAGGCATAGAGGATAGTTTATACAAATGCAGAGCAGAAGATAAAAGTGCTGAATTCAGGGAACATTTAAGTCAATTTGACAGAAATTAGAGGCGTGGAAAAGAACAATGGAAAATAAGATTAGTTGATAACTCATTGCATAAAACATTAAATTCTGTTCTGAGGCATAGAAAATAGGATTTTTTGGATGTACAGATGTCCCAAAGTAGAAAGTAGTGAATTCTCTCTCATGCATGGACTACAAACAAAAATTGGATGTCCACTTGCCAGTGATATGGTAGAAGAGAGCCCAGTTCATGTATATGATGGAGTAAATAACTTCTGAGATCCCTTCCAGCTGTGAGATAACCTAATTCAGTTACCAGAGAGACAGAGAGGTATTTTGAAAAAAAAAAGTCCTAGATTTGGAGACTGAATTCAAATTTCATCTTCTCTAATTACTGTTCATGTGATAAAATCATCGGTTCCTCCCTTTCAGATCTGTTGGATTCTAAACTATCTTGTGTTCCTATGATCAGGTTCTTGTATTTTAGATGTTTATAATTTAATGAGCTTTACCTTTGCAAATGATAGATACATAATTAGATGATCATTAAAACATTAGAGGTCATTGAGGAAAAGGAAACCCAAAAAGGTGAAGCAAATGGCCTGTAATTTCATTCCTAAATCAGTCAATCAATTAATCAATAAACACATATTAAGTACCCATTGTGGGCCAACCACTGTACTAAGTATAGTAAGAGACTGAATTTAGATTCAATTTCATGTCTTTTAATTTCTATTCCTATACTTGATAAACTTCACCACAAAATAAAGCAAAAAACTCTGTATAAAGATGAAAAAAGAATAAGATAAAATATAAGTGACCAAAAGACCAGAATAGAAAAAGAAATTGCTGTGGCAACCAGAAGTCTCAGTGTTTATCCCGGAGTATTTATATGGCTGGCTTACCATGACAATCTCTTCTTCCAGAGGTGCTGCATTTACATGATAAATAATTTATAATTTAGACCCCAGTGGGCTATTCATCTACAAAAACAGAGAACAAGTAATTTTGAAAGGTAACCACATTTAAATGATTCTGATTGTGATAAGTGATTTGTCTGATCTTCCTTGCTCTGTAGCTCCTCCTAAAATAATATATGACAATTCATTACAGAATTTGTTTGGTAATGTCAGAGATGCCATGAAAAGGCAGATAATTAGTAGATAGATTGACAGCTATATAGGCAGAGAGCTAGACAGACAATCAGATAGGTAGGTAGGTACATAGATAGATAGATAGATAGATAGATAGATAGATAGATAGATAGATAGATAGATAAATACTAAAATATTCATTGAATGTTGACCATGTAGGTCAGAGATCTACTAAATTTTGGGAATACAAATACAATCAAAAAAAGGTTTAGTCTACCTGTAAGGAGCTTACAGTTAAGTTATTATATAAAAAGAAATTGAGAGAGGAGGGGAAAGGGAAAAAGTAAATGGACAAATTTACTAAATGGACAATGTGGAGTATCACAGTTTCCATGGAGAAAAATAAAGTAACTGCTAAAAAGCTACAGGAAAAATAATATTATATTTCAAGTCACCAGTTAGGCATTATTCTCCTTATTTTCTTTTGAACAGTTCTCTCTTTCAAAAACTGTTTTTTTTTTTAACCCAAAATGCAGAAAATTGCCATAATCCATCCTTTTGGGTTCTACTATTTGGAGACTATCTCGCCTCTCCTAAAATTTTGAAATTAAATTCAATGTGTACATCTGCCAAGTTCTACCTTCAATTCAGCAGGTGTATTTTGAGTAGAAGTCATATCAAAGTCTAACCTATCTGTTCTCAAAGAATAGAAGAATTGCACACACCTAAAGACATCATCTTCCCTGTTGTAGAAAGGATATTTAGCAGAAAAGGTGCAGAAAGGTTCAGCAACTCATTCAAAAGTTATATCTTTTGTTAGTGACAGAATCAAAGATGTAATAACTGTTCTCTTGACTCCCTGAGTAGGGCATCTTATTTCTATTTCACATTGTCTCTTTATTGGAAGGGAGTAATCCACTTGTTCAGGTCTCATTTCTGACCCTGAAATCTACAATCAAATAATAAAATAAAATGTGTCATTAATAATACAACATTTGAAACAAAATGATCAGTTATTCATATATCAACCTTTACCTTTCAAGTCATTCCCAGTCTCTTTTAGGTATGGAGCTCTTACCTTAATCACCCCCATCCCCATCCTTAAAAAGCATCGCACATTATTGTAAGGAGCTGGGTGGCAGATGGATTGGAGGCAGTCTACCATAAGAAAAGATGCTTGGGTGGGTCTCATCAAAGAGATGACAGGAAACAGATGGACCACTCAGTATATAGACTCAGCTCCATGGGACCACAAACAATGAATAGAGAGACTGAGGACCTTGTGGAACATCATTGGCCTGGCTGCTCTGATATAGGATGAAAGGATGAATATAGGATTATAATTTCTAAGTTTGGTGAATCTTAGTTCCCAAAATGAATTTCTCAGCAAGGTTTCTTTTGGCTACCAGCCCAGCAAGTTAATTCATCTGAGTGGTGAGTGGGGAGAGGAGAAGTCTAAAGAATTTTTAAAGTATAATAAAAATGTTTTTCTTCTCCATTTCAGATAGAAACAGGAAAAGTTTCAAATATCTCTGATCCTCCATTTCTTTTTCTGTAAAATTAAGGCTGTAGGAATGACTCTGACATCTAGCTCTATATTTATGACATTATTATCCCTCACCTCAACCATTTTATCTACTTGAAAAGAGAGCAATAAAATCTAAGAAATTCAGAGGGTGGGGTAGGAGCGGGTTAAGTGATTGAATTCATTTTTACAAAAAAATTCACTCATGATTGTGGCTAGCTAATTCCTAGTTTTTTTTGTTCTCAACTCTCCAATTGATAATAATAATAATTTAGAATGATAAAAATTATTTAGAAATTTGAGGTTTACAAGATGTTTTACAAATATTATCAAGTTCAAATATATGGGACTCTGCCTCCAACTTATTTCTCCGGGTTGATTATACATTATTTCCTCCTCTCTGCCAACTAAGCATTGGCTATATTCTGGTCAAATTGGCTTTTTAGTTTTGTTTTATTTTCTTTATAAGACATTGCATTTCTTTTCCTAATATCTTTCATATGTTGAATCCAGGGCTGGAATGTTCTCCTTTCCCATACTTGCCTTTAGGAATCTCAATGGTTTTCTGTCTTCAAGATTCAACTTAAGTACCTTATTCTATAAGAAACCTTTCCTAATACCCCCAGTTGCTCATGCTTTCCCCACTATTGGTATCACTTTGCATTTATTTTACATATATTAATAGACAGATTGTTATAAAGAACTCTCATATAAAGAAACTCTCTCTACTGATGCAGGTTCAAACTTTCACAGCAACTTAGTCTTTAAGAGAAAAGATGTTGAATTCATATTGGAAAAGGGGACCATTAAAGAATGTAAGAATTTTTGCAATATGCATATTGGTAAGAAAACTACATATTAACATTATCTAGTTCCTATTTTATTTCTTTATTAAGTGCTTTCCATTTGCATTTTAATTTGGTTGAGCTCCCCCTCAGGAGTGTTGCCACCTGTGGCCAGGAGCATATATTTTGTCAACTGAAGAACTGAGAGGTAAAGTGATTCAGCCACTATGTACCTAAGGTGGGAACTGGTCCCACATCTTGGCTTTCTGACCTGCTCTCTGCCTCTCCGTTTGCATATGAATTTTATATTTTCTTTTTTGTTGATATGTGGTCCCTTTCCACATTTTTCTTTCTCTACCTTTAACAACCCAGTAACAAGAAGTAGGAAGAGCTTTCTCTCAAAGAGAAAGCTCTGTCTTGGGGTTTGTATCCCAAATACCTAGCTTTTTGTTTACACAAGCATAGCTGTATTGAACTAAAATGAACATTATTGAAATGAGTTGACCCACAGAAGGCTTTGTTTGAGGTTTTGTATATCTGGGCTTATTGGTGATTTTCCTCAGCTATCTTGGTGTCCTCCCTGTAGGTTCCTTTCATTGCTGACAACTCAAGGACCAAATCAATAGAAAACTTGGTAAGTCAGGCCAGCCCTTTGTGGTCCTTTTTAGGTCTTTTGTTCTCAACTTTTTGTTGTCATTAAAGCGCTTCCCTAGGCTCAATTTTGACAGGGAATTATCTTCTGGATAGGTGGGAATTCATTTTCTTGGACATGAGAGGGGAATGAAGGAGAAGAGAAAGACTGCTTTCATCTTTCATAATGGATTCCATAGAGAAAGCTTTTGGTGAAATGTATCATGGGAAATATATGGATCTTTTGCTTATATGTCAATAACCTCATTGGGTCTGGTCTTTTTGATGGTGTCAGCCAGCTACATTTTGATAAAAGAGACATCAAGAGCATTCTTTACCTCACCACTAAACTAGTGAAGAAACAGATTTTCCTCATGTGCATTCCAGTGCTCCTGTCCAGGACTTTGGAATTAAAGGATCAAGGCTTCCAAGATAGAAGGGTCCGACACATTATCTAGTCCGTACCACCTCAGTTTACATATGAGAAAATGGAAAACAAGAGAAATAAATATATCTTCCACTGTCACACAACAGAAGAAAGGGTCCTAGATTTCAAAGGGCTCTTCCATGGAAGGATTAGACTTCTTTAGGTTAACTTCAAATAAAAGAACTAAAAGCAACTGGGCACGAGTTGCAGAGAGGCAGATTTCTGCTCCACGAAACAGGAAACTTGGGAATGATTAGTTTTATCCAAAATGAAAAGGGCTGCCTCCAAAAGTAATACCCACATTAATAATCGGAATGTATATTGCACTTCAGGGTTTTCAGAGCACTCTGTAGATATTATTGCTCTTGATTCCTGATCTCCCAGCAGTACCTGTGTCCTCTCTTCTCTCAGATTACCTGTATTTACTTACATGCCTATTGTTTCCTTGACTGGAATGTCAGATGCTCCAGCTTACAGCCTCTTTTGTTTTGTGACTGAATGCCTAGCTTAGTACAGTGCCTTGTACACTGAAGACATTTAATACATATTTGCTATATTGAACTGAATTATAGGAGTTCCCAGGAGTAAAAAAGTCAAGAGGAATTTTATTTTTTTGAGTGCAGCTTTTGTACTATCAAGATGAAGGTAGCATAGTGTTTCCTAAGGAGCCCACGGACTCAGAATGAGGAGCTCAGACTCAGGTTTCTGCAGACTGCTACTAATTGGCTGTGTCACCTTGAATAAGTCAAGTTATAATTTTAAACATCTTCTTCTGGGAAATGAGTCCCTCCCAGCCCTACTATTTTAGTGCACCCAAGAATCTTATCAAAACTCTAGGAATTAGTGGAACATTCAAGGTCATAGAGCCCAAATGTCCCATTTTGCAATTTTAACAGAGGCCTTG
This sequence comes from Sminthopsis crassicaudata, assembly GCF_048593235.1. Classification (NCBI taxonomy): domain Eukaryota; kingdom Metazoa; phylum Chordata; class Mammalia; order Dasyuromorphia; family Dasyuridae; genus Sminthopsis; species Sminthopsis crassicaudata. Next base: position 215,770,891 of record NC_133622.1, on the reverse strand, counting down.
AAAGGTTAACTAACATAAAAAGAACAAAATCAGGGTTTAAGCCCACATCTTCAGATGCTAGCTTAGCCTTTCCATTCTGCACCATGCCAACTTGTTGGAGTTGACTAGAAGGTTTAGTCCAAATATTTAAGTTGCAATAGAAACTTTTGTATTCTTCTTTCAAAAGATTCTGAGGGAATATTGGACCAGACCAAGACCCATTTGGAGACACTGGCCAAAGAGTAGATATAGAAGTTACCAGGCAGGAAATATAAAAGGGAGAGGGGATAATGGGAACAATTACAAATATGAAGACAAGAGTCATTCAGGCTCTTCCCCCACTTGGCCGCCAACCTGAAGTTCTTAAAGCATAATTTAGACCCCATCACTCTTTTGTAAAAAAAAAAAAATAAATAACGCCAGAGTCTCCTTTCTGCTTCTGAAATCATACACAACCAACTTGAATTGGCTTTTAAAAACTCTTCACAACTGTGACTTTTCAGACTTAAATCTCTCTTCATATAAGCTCTGCCAAGTCAGAATAGCTTACTTGTTTTCCCCATACACAACATTCTATCTCCAACTTCCATTCCTTTATATAAGCTGCCTCCAGATTCCCCTTTCCTGAAATATGCTCATTCATTACCTCCAACTCATGTAGTCTCTGACTTCCTTAAGTTCAGTTCAGGTTTCCAGATCCTATAGCAAGCCTAGACCAAGTCCTCTGAGCTGTTAGCACTCCTTCCCAGAAATTATTTTGCATCTCCTTACATTTAAAATTTTAGTTTTCTGTCTTAGCTTTTGTTTCCTTAGTACATAGGGCCTCCTGACCATACAACATTCATCCATGCCTTTGACTTTCTCATACTGGAACATCAACTTCCAGGGGCAGATCCACTGAATTCTATATGAGTTCTATATGAGGCTTCCAATTTGGGAAAGGGCTCTGGAAGCCAACCTTTATTACCCATCTTGCTCTGCTTTTGATCTTTGGGATTTCACTACTTCTTCCTATATTTTCATTTTAAATCCCTTTGTTCTCACTTATCATAAGAATAAAAGCTTCCTGAGATCAGGGACCATCTTGTATGTGTGTATATTCTCTGTGTCTATCAGAGGGCCATGTATATATTAAGTACTACATAAATACATATTGTCTTATAAAAAGTGTTGGTGATCTCTCAGATTCCTTCCAGCTATAAACAGCCATGATCCCTGGGAAACAGAAACCTTTAGATATGAATAGGAAATGGTTTAGCCTTAAACAAAGAGTAAATTGCTCCACTCAATTCCATGGCATTATCTCTGTACACATGTCGATTTACTGATCGTGCTTTCCAAGGCCCCCTAACAACTCTTGGAAAGCTCACTCTATGAGCAGGAAATTAGGTAAGTAAAAGGGTAACCAGGCAACGGCAAATGTTGTTATCATAACAGTTTTATGTAACATGAGGGATGATGTACAGAGATGGGCTGCTTTGGCTTCCACAGAGAAGTTGCAAGTCACAGGATGAGTAGGTTAAATGTTGACTACATTGAAATGGCCTACTCCCCCAGAACAATTCAAGCTCATTTCCTATCTGTATGCTTTGAGATTGGTCAATCAATGGAAAGTAGAGATTTTTGGTTTTGTTTTGTTTTTTAAATACTCAGGTTTTATTCTTTTCTATAGGGCAGACAATTTGAGTCTAGGGAAAATATTGAATATAGCTTTACATACTAGTACCTTTTGAACAGAATCTTACATCTGAGATCTACCATTAGTTTGATTTCCAGCCTTCTGCAAATCACTTTTCATTTCTGAACTTCATAGGATCATACGCGCATAGCTTTTCAGCTGTAAGGACCCTCAAAGGTCACTGAGTGCAACCCCATCTTTTTGGAAATGAGAAAACTGTAATTCAAAGAAATTAAATGACTTGTCTGGGGTCATAAATCTACTAAGTATCTGATGCAGGATTTGAACCCCAGACTTCTTGATCTCAAGTCCTATATTCTGCTCACTATAGTTATCACTTCCCCATAGTGAAGTTTGCAGGGTGGGCACAAGAAATTAAATGGGAATTTGGGGGGAGTTTTGTAGAAGCCACAGACAACACATGAAAGTCCAAGAACAAATACTTAATCCAAATCTTACAATACAGTACTGTAATACCCTATTAAAAAATACAAAATGAAACACAACAAAAATCAGGTGTCTTCTCTGTTATGAAGGGAGGACCAAAAAAATTTAGGCAGATTTTCCAGATCCCAGGGGTAGTGCACCTTTAACCACTGAGATATGAAAATGTACTGTATCACACATCAGTAAAATGTGGGCATTAAACTATAGCCTGTAAGGCCTTTGAAGAAAAAGGCTATGTTTCATATATATATATATATATATATATATATATATATATATATATATATATATATATATATATATATATATACACACATACATATACACACACACACACACATATATATATATATATATATACACACACATATATACATACATATACACACATATATATATACATATATATACATTTATGTGTGTGTGTATATATATATATACACATATATACATACATATACACACACATATATATATACATATATATACATTTATGTGTGTGTGTATATATATATATATATATATATATATATATATATATATATATATATATATACATATATATGCTGTCCACAAATTATCTTCTAGCTCATAATCTTGCACTACTAATCTTTTATTACAAAGAGTTTATTGATTTGAAATGATCTCTATCATCTGGGATCCATTCTAATTCTATATCCTGGAAAGATCTCTGTCTCTAGAATCAGAATATTTGCATTCTAATCCTGCTTTCTGACATTACCAAAGTGACTTTGGTTAAGTGACTTAACTTTCCTATGCTAGGTAGGAGGGAAGGAGGAGGAGATACATTTGATTCCCAGAGGATATCTTTCTTCTTACATTTACAATCAACTAGGACTAGGAAGTGTGATGTAGCTTTAACTTAATGTAAATAATTCATGAAGACATTAGAAAAGTGGAAGGTGAAATAGAAAATGGCAGTATTCATTTCTGCTTAGAAGACTAGACTTTAAGTTATCGAAGTATATGAACTGGACCTTATCCATTGCATTGAGATAGAAGAGAGACAACAAGGAAGAGTGATTAAGACCTGACTCCTTGCCAAACTATGGATTCAGACCTAAAGGTTCATGAAATTCCATTTTTAAAAGGAATGCCTTCATAATAATAATTCAAATTTATTAATTCTTTAACATTTATGAAGGAACTTTTCTCATAACTCCAGAAAGGTTACAGCTAGTATTAGTATTATTACCCCGCGCAAGCCCACTTGAAATGTTCTAAGTGAAAAACTTCTCAGAAGAAATTCACCCTCTCCCAAGGCAGTTTGTTTCTGCTTTGGACTTTTCTAGTTGTTAGGGAGTTTTTTCTTTAGATTGAACTCACCTGCATCTCCAACATTCATCCATCATTTTTAGTTGTGTCCCAAAGCTATGGAGAAAAAGTTGAATTCCTCTTTCAAGTAATAATCTTTCATTTCAAATAATTGAGAAACCATTATTGTCTCTTTCCTAAGTCTTTTCTTCTTTAAACTAAATATCTTGAACTGGCCTGTTCCCCAGTTAACCTGCCCTCTTGATCTCCCTTTTCTGGGAAGATGGAGTAGATTTAATTTAAAACAAAATTATAGAGAAACCAACACCTGCTATTTCAATGCCTAGAAAGGAACCCGTGAACCCTGTAAAAAAGGGATTTTGAATCCACAAAGGAACTAAATTTCACTGATGTTTACAGCATTGTAGCCTCCCATTTCAATAGCATTCCAATCTCTTCCTGGGTTCAGAACAATACTATGGCAAAGCAGTTTTGCCTTTTAGTCTGCCCTGGGTAGAAGTTGGGGCAGCTGAGAGACATAACCACTGTGCCAGCTAAAAAAGGAAATCTGCCTTGAATAGAAACTTATAGGGCATTTCTGGAGTGAATAGGTAGTCACGTGGGCAGAAGAGCAAAGATATGGGATGAGAGAAGGTCCAAGCCAGGAAAGGTCATTTAGTACAAAACTTCTTAAACTGTGGATCATGACTGAATTTGGGAGTCATGAAATTATGATTGATTAGTGCGCCTCTTTCACATACTTCTATACTGGAGGTCACAGAAAAATTTCTCTGAAAGAAAAGGGTCACAAATAGAAAAAAGTTTAAAAAGCCATGATTTAGTGCATTCTCCTTGTTAAATAGAGAGGAAAATGAAGACTAAACAGAAGGACATCTGACCAAGATCACACAGAACTTTCGACATAGAACAAAAGCTAAGATTTGAAACTTCTGACGAGAAAACTGGCATTTATTCTATACTACCTTGGCTTCTTTAATCCTATTTGTCTCTTAAATGATTTTATCCTGACTTAACCTCTTATTTACATGACTTTACTTAGGCTTCCTCTTAGAAGACACTTCTTTAATGTAAAATGAATGTAAATAACAATTATTGGTTTTGGCCAGAAACCCTGAGGTTTCTGCCTTCCCAAATTGACTACCCCTTCCTAGGGGTATTTTGACTAGGTAAAAGAGACCATTCTCTGTCTCTTTTATTACCTAGACAAGCACTGAATTGGTATTGCCTCAGTTTGAGACATGTTAAAGACCTTAGTTTAAAAAGGTGAAACGTTCTACTGCATCCAGGGTCATCTCCAGTTATCCTGATCACCCAGATGGCTCTGGAGGAGAAAATAAGACTGGTCACTTTGCACAGCCCTTTCTCACTTAAATTCAATTCACTTCCAAGTCATGGCATCATCTCTAAGATATGATTCTTTTTGAGAACAAAGAACAAGAATAAGAACACACTCTTTTAATTCTTCAGTATCCCAGTTTCTGAAATATGCTAGATTTTCTTAAAGGGTTTATCACCTCACAAGGGAAAACTTTCCCAATCCCTTTATTTATCTTCTCTCCTAAAATGATCAGTTTTTTTTTTTTTTTTTTTTTTTTCTGGTCTTGTTCTCCCCCAATCTGTTTTCCTTTTTTTTTTTTTTTTTTTTTTTGAGGCTGGGGTTAAGTGACTTGCCCAGGGTCACACAGCTGGGAAGTGTTAAGTGTCTGAGACCAGATTTGAACTCAGGTCCTTCTGAATTCAGGGCTGGTGCTCTATCCACTGCACCACCTAGCTGCCCCCCATTTTTCCATTGTATCTGATATCAATCACTATTAGCTCTTTGATCAGATTAGGTAGTACATAAATGTTTAATGGATCAGACTGGGTTATAGTGTTCTGGTCTCAGTTATTAAATCAAGGATGCCCTTGGACCAGTAGCTGAATTCAAATTGGTGGCAGCTGTATTTAATGAATATCTATTATTTTTTAAACTAAATTTTCTAGGGGGGAAAGGGAGACCAAATTTTCTTTTTATATTTCCATTCAAAAGACTAATGGTCATAGTGAGCTATGTTATCATTTCATGATATATCATGATATATCAATGAATATATTCAGTTTTAAGCACCACCCTATATGTTTGTAGGTTATACTACATATCCTTGATTTGACATGGAATATTAGCGGCAGCCCAGTCTAATGCCCTGAACAACGGAAGAAGATGCGTGTATTTAACATAGGAACTAACATTTATATAAACAGTTTCAGAACACAACTTACATTTGAACCTTGCAACAATTTTACAGGTAGGGTTACGGTTACCTACAATTCAGAGATGAGGAAATTGAGGCAAAAACAGACTATCTGATATTTTATGGGTCTTATAGACAGGTAATGTTGGGAGCAGTCTCTCCTATCTCCACATTCCACAAATTTACAGGATACCACAGTGAATTTTTTTTAAATATGAATGTTTATATATATATATATATATATATATATATTTATAATATTATACCTTGTATTCATTTTTCCAAATTATCCCCCCCTCCCTCTATTCCCTCCCCCTGATGACAGGCAATCCCATACATTTTACATGTGTTACAATATAACCTAGATACAATACATGTGTACCACAGTGAATTTCATTCTACCTGATTATATTTTCCAATAATGATAAAAATTTGGAACTGAAAAGGACTTGTCTCATTCAATGACATAATTTTTACCTACTAAGAAAGTGAGTTCTAGGCTTAAGTAATTTCTCCATAGTTTTATAAGGAATTAGCATCAGAAGTGGGTTTTGAAGCCAGGTTCCCTAACTCTTAATATTTTTTCCACTGCACCATTTAGGGAGAGATGTGCTAGGAAATTTTCACGTAGTTACTGAAAAATGTACACAACAAACTTGTAAGTTTAATTTGCAATACTCTCAGTTTCTCCAATACTTTTTTCTGTCTAAATTAGACAATCAACAAAACAATAAATCAGGCCTGATCTTTAGCCTTTGGTGATTTCTGTAGTGTAAATGGGGGTAGCTAGGTGGCACAATGGACAGAGTACTGGGCCTGGAATGAGGAAGGGCGTCAGACACTTACTAGCCATGTGACCCTAGGAAAGTCACTTAACCCTGTTTATCTCAGTTTCTTCAGCTGTAAAATGAACTGGAGAAGGAAATGGCCAACCAGTCCAGTACTTTTTCAAGAAAACTCCAAATGGGTCACTGAGCGATGAACATAATTGAGACAACTGCAGAACAATGAAATTTTACAATGAGCTCTTTTGAGTTATTTCAGGCTGGCTCTACAATATTCCTGCATACCATCATGAATCCCAGAACAGCACTCTAATACCTGCAGTGACTACTTGACTAATGTGATGCTTGCATAAGAAAATGGGTATATAGAACTTTGAAAACTGCAAAGCCCTCTATAAATATATCCCATCCTTTCTCTGTCTGTCTCTCTCTCTCACACAAACACATACTTCATTGTATCCATGAGCTCATTTATGTGGGTGCTCTCCCCACACATGCAAATCTTCAGATCAAGGTTGTGATTGATTTTGCAGATGGCTTAAGCAGAGATTCCAGACCTGATTTCCCAGTCAAGTTGTGAATTTTTGAAGTTATTTCCCCTCTATTTTATTTTAGATTTTTTTTGGCCACTATTCAATTTCCCAGTTTGGCCATTTCCAACCCAGCATCCTTCAGAATGGTGGCAGCTAAATCGAAACTTGAGAAAATAAAAGTCTGGTCCTCTTTACAATGGATGACCCCAATTTTAACAGGCTATAAACACTGATCAATTTCAATTATGGATTGTAAACATGAATGATGACTAACACGGTTAGTGCCTGCTCCCCAGTTCTTCTCAATTCTCAACACAACTCTCACCTAAATAGAGACAAAATACCAATGGAATGACGTAACAATAAAATAAGAATGAGTGTAGCATTGCAGAAAGTCTACTGACCAAGGAGTTCATAAGACTTGTCTTGGATGAATAACTAACTGATCCCGAATACTCTACAGTTTCCACTTTTTTTAAGTTTTAAGTAGATTAGATGAACCAGAATATTTCTTACAACTCTAACACCAAATGATTTAGAATAGTAATAGTTCATGCAAATAAAAAATTCATTTGAATTTTTAATGAAAAGAAAATGTTGAATTTATTCACTGACTAGTACTAAAACCAGATATGTATTCAATCCAGATATTTTATGAAGTTTGATGAAGATGGAAAGAAATGGTACTTTATTGACATGATGCACACCCACAGAAGCAGATGATTACTAGTTCTCAACTTTTAAAACCTTAATACAGTGTTTTTAGATTTGATGAATGTTCTTTGGTTGCAGGTCTATGAAATTACAGTGACACAAACTGATATTGGTATTCTTGTAACTATTATCTTACTATGTAATATAATGCATGCAATATGCATATGCAATATATGTATGGTATATGTATATTTATTCATATATGTATGCACATGCATTTATATGTAGTCAATTATTTATATAACTTTATAAATGGAAAAAACGGAGGTATTTTGAGTATAAGGCTTCTCTGTGTCACAAAGTACATCCTGGCAGATCAAGACTCAGGATCCAATTTTCATAATTGTTCATAAGTGACCTGACATATATGTGTACATGCATTTGTGGATATAGACATACACATATACATGTGTGGATACATAGCTACAGAAATAGGTTCCACAGATATCAAAGTAAAGGCTGATGGATAGTTTTTTGGTGAAAATGAACCATCTCTATAAGCCCATGAATATATCTTGGCAAATTTACGTTTAGAATCCAGTTATTTCGAGACAAAGTTAAATGGTTATATTTCTTATATCTCGATTTTAGGCATTTTAAAATAAAAGACACTTAAAAATCTTCATGATATGGCTGATGGATCACAGACTCACAGATTTAGAAGCAGAAGGGAACTATGATTTAGTCCCACCCCCTCATTTTAAGAAGGAAAATGAAACTCAGGGAGAATGCTTAAAATGCATGTCTGAGGCAGCTGTATTTTATCCACTTTTCCTTAATACAAAGGTCTCTTTTATTTAAGGCATAGAGTATATTTTTACATGGAAATTAAATCGCAGAAACCAATTTCCAACATGAGCAAACCCATGCACGCACACCTTTGCAATACACTAGAGCTTTATTACTCAGGTAGTTAAACAAATTTATGTTTAGTACTCTATAAAATGAAGACTCCAGACTCGACAGGTAACAAGAACATCCATTATGCTTAAGTCTGTCTGCAGTGCCTTTTGATTTGTTAAAGCTTAGCATTTGTTTGTCACACAGAGATCTAAGCAGAGCAATACAGAAGAAGGAAGTTAGCTGTTAGATAAACAGCCCCCTAACTACAAAGCATCCAAAGAGAAAATCCCATTAAGCACCAGTCAGGGAGGGAACACGGCAAATTAAAATAATAAATCAAAGATATCTGCAGACTATATTTCAGAGTCTCAAACACAAGCATTTACAAGGACAGAAAACAACAGAGAGGAAAAAAAGCCAGAAAATACCTTTGACAATTTAAAACCAGTCTCGTAGCCAGGAGAAAACCGAAAGCTTCTATTTTCACATCTGGACAATTTTTTTTAAACTGGAACTTTTGTTAATTGAAAAAAAAAACCTAAAATAAAAAAAAGCATTTGTAAAAGCATCAATAGATTGAAAATAAAAACCGAACACTACCTTCTTGTTGGTAATATCCTAGCATGAAGTCTTTATCCCTAGTCTACAAGGATTCCGAACTTCTCTTGATTAATTTTCTGACTCAAAGTCAGCTAGCTTATTGTTGCTTAAGGGAGGGAAAAAAACACAATGTTTTTAATCATCAGTAGGTAATAATTTAGGAAGATGTTAATGAAATCACAGAAGCTAGTGGGTATCCATACCTAATACCTACAGCCAACCCTGAGAGAGCATTTCTAATTCCTAAAGGTATTCTAGCAGGTTCCGGGCGAGGCAGAGGAAAGTGGGTGTAATTGGAAATCAAATGCCTACAGTTTAAATTCTGGGTCTGCCACCTACCACTACCTGAGTGATCTTGGGTAATTCATTTGACTTCCCTGAGTCCCAGTTCATATAGGAGATTGGTCTGGATGTGACCTAATTTACCTTCCAATTATAAACTTCAGGTTTTATTTTTTTAATTGCTTGAGGCACAATTGAAAATTAAATTATAGTAAATCATAGCTCCTTTCTCTCCCTACTCAGGAGAAATTTTATAGAAATTTTTATTTATTTATAAAATTATAGAAAAATAAAGCTATGGATATAGTCTATATCTACACAAAACTCCTCTGCATATTTATCACATGGAAGTCAATCCCAGTTGTCAAAAGATTATGTCAGAGGAAGAAGACCAGCTCTGCTCTAACTTTGGTGATTCAGTGATGGGCTGAGTCTTTCCCTCAAAGACCAAGAGCAGTTAAAGATGGTGAGACCCATCACTTGAGAGTTGTCCACTAGTAAAGGAAGTTGTTTTTTTTCATAACAGTAACTTCTGTAACATGTGTTTATGGGTATAATCTGTGTGGGTGAATGGAGTACCCATGCTGTCATGGTCACAGATATATTTAAATAGCTGAGAATCTACTTGAAAATTAAATATACCTAAGTTGGTAGAGGCAGGAGAACTCGATAGCTCACAATAATCTATAAATTGGCAGATGCTAGTACTAGCATCATGTAGCTGATCCACTCGCTTAAAATGAAGATTAAAATCTTAATGATTTAAGTTCAATCTCCAAGTATACTAGCTACCTGTTTCATTTCACAGGATATTAGAATTGAGACATATCTTTGTAAAATAAAATCAATTTGAAATCATTATTTAAATGTACTATTTTTTACTGGTATATAATAAGTACTTTTGTTGTTAATGGGGAAAAAAAAGTTTTCAGCAAGTAATAATTTAAGAAGTTGTTAATGAAATGACAGAAGTGGCTGGGTACTTATACCTGACACCAAGAACCAGAGAGAATTTTATCTAGAGGAGGATGGGAAAGTTGAAATGACTGTGACAAAAATGCAAATTAATTAATTAATCTGTAAATATTCATTAAGAGCCTGCCAGCCAGTGTGTTAATCATTAAAGGTAGAAAGACAAAAATGAAACAATTCTTTTACTAAAGGAACTTGTTGGGAGAGAAATCCTGTACTTAAGAAAATACAAACATTATATAAAATAGGTAGATGTTAAGGTGGAGGGGGGACTAGTACTTGGGGAGGAGGTCAGGAAAGGCTTTAGGAAAGAGGCAACATTTGAGCTACGCTTTCAAAGAACTTAGGGAAGCAAAGAAATGGCTATAAGAAGAAAATTTATTCTAGATGCTAAGGACAAAAAGCATTAATGAAAAATTAAAAAAAAATTTTTTTTCAAAAGACTTCCAAGTACGTCTCTCTTCCAGCGTAAACTTCCCAAATACTGCCTTCCTTAACATAAGATTACATGACATAATTTCTAAGATGATAATGGTATTTGTTTTAATTATAATGTTGTAATCATGCTCTCCCCTCCTGTCACCCACCCTTATCTTGAAGCAAGTTGTTACAATCACAGAAAATCAGAAGTGAGAATCATGAGAGAGGTAAGGATGCATTATTATATTAGGGAAGTACAATACATATTAAGACTAATCCCACATATGCAAAAATGATTTTAGCAGCTCTTTTTTGTGGTACCAAATAATTGGGAAATGAGTAAATGCCTATCAATTGGGGAATGGCTGAAGAAGTTATAATATATTATTATTCTATAAAAATGGTGAACAAGATGATTTTAGAAAGGCCTGGAAAGATTTACATGAACTGATGCTGAGTGAAACAAGTAGAACCAGGAATATATTGTACACAATAACAGCAAGAATGTGCAATGATCAACTATGAGAGACTTGATTCTTCTCAGTGGTTCAGTGATCCAAAGCAATCCCAAAAGACTTTTTATTTAAAAATTCATTTGCAGTCAGTTACTTTTACTTTAAAATATTCTGAGTTTAAAAATGCCTTTTAATTGTCTAAATAGACAAATATTAGACTAAAGTAGACAAATATTAGACTAAATTACTGGGGATTTTTATTTACTGGAATATTGTAAATAATTTTATTTATTGGCAAAAAAAGGAAAGATTGGAAGGAAGAATGAAAAAAATGAAAGATAAATATCAATAAAAGATTTAATAAGAAGGCAATAAGAAATTCAGAAGGGCACACAATCAATCAATAAGTAATTATTAAGTACTTATTATATACCAGTAAAAATAGTACATTTAAATAATGATTTCAAATTGATTTTATTTTACAAAGCTATGTCTCAATTCTAATATCCTGTGAAATGAGACAGGTATACTTGGAGATTGAACTTAAATCATTAAGATTTTAATCTTCATTTTAATCAAGTGGATCAGCTACATGATCATCCCATTTCTGATATCCCATATCAGAAATGAAAAGGATTTCACCTTTTAGTTAAATTAGGTCAATCTGTACCAAGACCCTCTACAATACATTTTACTAGAACCCTGAAAAACAGACAATTTATCCCTGTTCAAAGAACGCCAGCATGGGAGAACCCCTCGTTTCCTGAAACAGTTATTCTACTTTAGGGCATTTTTAATTATTGTTCTTGTTGTTCCTCTTGTGTCTGCCCGGTTACTGTCTTTATAGGGTTTTTATTTCTGACATTTGCAAGCTGAACATATCTCATTTCTTGTCCACATGATACAACTTCAACTAGCCAAATACAAATTACATCTTTTCCATCTTCTTTTCTTCGGATCCTTTAAATGATCCTTTTGTGGTCTTGCCTCAAATGACTTTATCATCCTGATGGTGCTCAAGGACCATCAGGGCAGCCAGGTAGCACGGTGCTTAGAATATTGAGCCTGGATTCAGAAATCCCTCACTTTAAATCCAGCTTTAGACACTTACTCATTCTAAATCACTTTACCTCTGTCTACATCAGTTTCCTCACCTATAAACTGAAGACAATAAGAGCACCTATCTCTGCCAAGGTTATTGTGACAAACAATTATGGTATATGACATTTGCTTAGCACAGTGCCTGGAACAAATAAGTGTTAAATAAATTACCTTCCTTTTGCTTCAGACAGTCATCCTGATATACAGCTAATGAAGTGAATCATAACAATAGTGCCAGGGTCCTCTTAGGACAGAATACAGTGTAATCATCACCTCCTCCAAAGTGCTTAGTGATTATTTTCCTAATGTCATCTTTAGCTGAACATTTTTTTCCAACCATGTCCCTTTAGGTTCTTATTGGATTTTTAGTCCAATAAAGTGTTTGAAGCTTTCATATAAATTGTAGTTATCAGGCCATACCTCCATTATTCTGTACATATAAAGTAGAGAACATTAAATGCATTCCACAGAGAAGCAAAAATGTAAATAATATGAAAACAGGATTAGACATATATTGGCATGAATTTTGGAGGATATGAAATAATTCTGGCTAATAATAATGAGGAATATAGTGAGAAATAATAGCTGACATTTATACAATGCTTTAGAATTTTTAAATTATTTTACAGATACTATGTTATGTATGATATTCCATCATCCATCTTGCCTCCTTTCACTGGATATTTCTATGTCTGGCTACTCTGGCTCCTCACTTTCACCTCTTAGAGTCCTGGCTTCCTTTAAGACTCATCTTAAACTTCCCCCTCCCCTCACCCTACTTCAATTGCTAGTCTTTCCCTCCAAGGTTACCTTCCCCATACTTAATATGTATCATACCTATTTGTGTACATGTTGTCTCTCCCATTATAATACAAACTTTTTGAGAGTAAGGACTGTTTTCCTTTTTCTTTGTGTCCATAATGTTTAGCACAGTCCCCAGCATAGAGGAAGAACATAATAAATTTATTAAAGAATTAAATTAAATTAAAGAATTTAAAAGATTAAAGAATGACTAATTTCATCTGAGCCCCTTGCAGAGGATAAGGTCAGTATGACTGTTATTTTTTCTTATTTTACTAGGCAGGTTGTCATTTTCCCATAAGAACATAACTCCCCTCTGATTGAAGTCTAGCATTTTATGGTAGGCTTCCTTAGTAGATGTCTGGATTTAAAAGGCTTTGAGAGCGAGACATATGCAGATCTCTGCATAAAGAAGATTCATCTGGCATAAGTAGGAGATATCAACTGGAGAAGAGAGATACAGGAGACATGAATAAAGGGGCTTTCATCTCGGCTAGCTAATATTATAGGGATGCCATTGACAGTAATGAAGAAATTGGAACTTGAAAAATGAATAGTGTTAAAAGTAATTTGTAATTATAAGCCCCAAGTCTCTGAAGAACACATAGTATTTGATATATTTACAACACTATTACTAACCACATAGCTCAAGAAAGTAAAATACAGAGAGAAATGGGTCAGCTAGGGAGTACAGTGAATTGAGTGCTGGAATTAGGAAGATATGAGTTCAAATCTAGCCTCAGATGCTTAGTAGTTATCTTATCACTTAACCACTGTTCATCTTAATTTCCTGAAGTATAAAAACGGGCATAACAATAGCTTCTACCCCAGAGTTTTTGTGAGGATCAAATTAGCACAATGCCTATAATAAGTGCCATATAAATCCTAGAGATGATGAGGATGACAAAAATAGAGGTGGTGACGATGATGATGTGATGATGGCAATTTTACAAACACACACATATCAGCATTTTTTTATTGGAACTATGGACTAGACACAAAATGGATGTCCATCAGTTGGATCATAACTGAACAAGCTATAGTACTGAATGTAATGGCCTTTTTATTGCAGTGTAAGAAAAAAATGTCAAAAAGATAGATTCAGAGAAACTTGAAAAGACTTGTATCAGCTAATGCAGAGTAAAATGAGAACTCAGAGTAATTTACAAGATGATAAAAATTATATAAAGGAAAACAACTCTGAAAAACTACAGACTGCTGATCAAAGCAGTGTCTACTCAAAACTTCAAAAGACTGATATAGGATGCATTCCATCTCTTGGCAGAGTTCATTTGTTATGAGGGAAGGGTTTCTATTGGCTTTACTTAAGTTAGTGGGTAGTAAAAGAAATGGAAGTTGAGAAGAGGAAAGTGAAGAAAAAGGTTAAGTAGAAAGGGAAGGGAAAAGAGGAAGGAAAGGGAAAAGGAAGGAGGGAGGGAAGCCCAAGGAAAAGGGGGAGAAAAAAGGAAGGGGAAAGGGAAGGAAGGAATATGGGAAGAAGAAAGTATCAACTATTTTAAAACATAAAGAAAAGCAAAAGGCATTCAGATAGGCACACAATCAATTAATAAGAAATAATCAAATACTTATTATATGTCAGGCACTGTGTTAACTAATGACAAAATGAAGACAAAAACAAAGGACTCCTTGCCCTCAAGGAACTTACATTCTATTGGAAAGAAAAAAAAGTGTGCATAAATGATTACATACAAAAGAAATATGAATTTCATGGGCCCCAGCAGCTGAGATATTCATCAAAACTTCATGAAGACAGGACAATTTTTTTAAACAATTAATTACATGGGATGGATATCAAAACAATAACAACAACAAATCCCCAAACCTGTATGTGATAGAAGTTCACAGCTTCACATGCAATCCTCTTCTTTGTCTCCTGAAATTTTGTGTTTATTAGTTAATAACTTCATAATTATAAAAGACCATTCAAGAGAAAAAGTTTTGAAAGGTGAATTTAGGAGAGAAAAGATTAAGTTCTGTTTAGACTGTTTCTTTCCATCTTGCTTCATACCCAGCATGTTACCCAAACAAAGGGAAGGATTTTTTTATCCTCGAGAACTCCTTTTTTTTGCCTTCTTTCCTTAGTAGCTCCCAATTTATTCTTAGCCAAGTGAGTTTCCCACAGAGCATCACATTATACATATTCGAATGTAATTAGCACATGCTATGCTAATATGCAATGCAATGAAAGCATCTTATTTCTCCCTCCCAAGCCAGGAGTTAGACACTGCTCTTACTTATTACATAATCCTTCCTTTCCTTTCTTTCTATGGGATTTCACTAATATGCAGTAGAGAGAAGACAGGGGTGGGGATGAGCAGAGAACAGGGTGACTCAGACAAAAACGGGGAAAGATCCGAGGCCTCTGGGATCTTCCTGTATGCTGTTATATAACCGACCGCCTTGTACACTGAAAGCTTTAAAGGTCAGGGCATTTATAGAATGAACTACGAAGGAGACATCTGTGAACAGCAAAAAGTGTCTAGTCACATAGTTCCATTGGGACCGATCAATTTTCTGGGCCAAAAAATAGATTTCTCAAAGAGGATTATGAACCCCCCTCCTCCCCCAATCAGTGTCAAGTTCCCAAGGGGGTATTTTTCTGACCTCTGTAGGATTCGTATTCGGAATAGAATCCCATTTCCCCAGACTAGGTCCAAAAATATTGAGATTGAAACATACTAGGGAGATCTCTAGTTTACTGAGCCTGTAGAATGTGGCCAATTTTGATCTTGTTCTTTCCTCCCAGACATATAGAATCATGTTCAGACATATCAGTGTAGGCAAATCCCTCCCTCCCTCTATTTGGTCTTTGATTTCCTAGTCGGAAATTGAGCGTTACTTTAGTCATTTTATTTTCAATTCCAAACTATTTTCCCAAATTACTACTTATTCACAGTTCTATCAACCTCCCAATGTGCCTATCTTCCCATAGCCTCTCCAATATTGACCTTTTCCAACTTTTGTCAGGAACAACTAGGTGGTACAGTGGGTGGAGCTCTGTGATGATGGGTAAGTAACTTCACCTTGTTTGCCTCAATTCCTCATCTGCAAAATGGACTGGGGAAGAAAATGGCAAACTATTTCAGAACTTGTCAAGAAAACCCTAAATGGGATCATGGATAGAGACAATTTAACAACTTTTTTTTTTTCATTTTGTTAATCTGATGGATGTGGGATTAAAACCTTATTCTGAATTATGTTTCTTTCATTATTAGGAGGGGTATTTTCATGAGGTTGCTAAATTTGGAATTGTTTAGAGAAGTGTTTGCTCTACTTCCTTAAAATGACAAATGATAACTCTCAGAAAATCCATAAAACTACTTCTACTGTTTAGGAAACTAGGGTTTAGCAAGAAGGATGATAGAGGAAATTACATGGGATGCCGCTGTAGTGAAGGGGGCAGAGGAGAGGAAAATGAACTGTTAGCTTCCTACTTTAATTAATGATTCTTAATTAGAAGCTAAGCTCAGTTGTTCTATGCTGCTGAAGGACTGAAAATACCATCTATGTCTGCTAAACATGATTGTTTTAAAACAGGATTGTAAGTAATTAGAAATCTTCATAGGGTCATTCTACTACCACCCTGGAAAAAGTAAATCTTGACCTTACAGAAAGAAAACTTTTCTTTTTCATTAAGTCCCATATAATAGTATTATATTCTCATTTAGAGAGAGAAAGGATCTTAAAGGTCATTTATTCAAAGATCCTCAATTTATAGCAGAGGAAATTGAAGTGTGAAGGAGTAAAGTGACTAGCTCAAAGTCACCTAGATAATATGTAGTTGAGAACTGATTTGAATTCAGGTCTTATGACTCTCGATTCCCTACTTTTGCCATACCATGGTGACTCTAATGACTAATTGGGTCTATCTTGGCTATCTTTGATTAAAAAAAAAAGTATTGAATTGAAGCTTAATCCGAGACAGAAGGAACAAGAACTCAGGAGTTTTATCACCTGTGTACATCTACTGTGCATCGGCTGGCTGAAGCCTCACATGTCCCAAAGGAGCTGCTCTACACAGATACTGTGGCTTGATGATTTTTTGGTTGTATGAGGCTCTTCACGATCCCATTTGGGGTTTTCTTGGCAAAGTTACTGAAATAGCTTGCCATTTTTTTTCCCAGTTCATTTATAGAGGCGACAACTGAGGCAAATAGCGCTCAATGATTTGTCCAGGGTCATACAGCTGATAAGTGTCTGAGGCTACATTTTGAACTGGGAAACTCAGATATACTCATATTCAAACTTTGAACTCAGATATAAACTTTCTCATTCAAATTTCTCCTTCACAAGTCATGTCTCCCTCTCTCTCCCAATTTTCTAAGAAAAATCAACTAGACATTTCTTCTATATTAGGTCCTACATTAACTTTTTAATTTCTGCTTCAAAATAACAATTCCCCCCCCCAAAAAAAAGGCTTCCCTTTTCTACATTTTCTATTTTCTAAGGTGGAGAGCAGATTAGATTAAAGAATGAGAAAGGTGCTAAGTACTGGCTGAGATAGGGATGAGAAGGAAGGAAATAAGCATTTATTAAGCACCAGGTTTTGTTTTTTTTACAGATATTCCCATTTGAGCCTCATAATAACATTGGGGGTAAGTCTATTATTATCCCAGGTTTACAGTTGAGAAAACTGAACAGACCAGTGAAATGACTTGTCCAGAGACATGCAAGTTAGGAATGTCTGAGGCTAGACCCAGCTCTTCTAGACATCCTGAGTGCAGAACTAATAGTCTATCCACTGTGTCACCAAGCTGCCTCTGTCAAGGCCTAGGGGGTAAAGCAAGGTTGGGGAAAACAAGTTTATTTTTGTGATTTAAAGAAGTCACTTAATCCTCTTAGGTTTCAGTTACCTAAACTGTGA
This sequence comes from Sminthopsis crassicaudata, assembly GCF_048593235.1. NCBI lineage: Eukaryota > Metazoa > Chordata > Mammalia > Dasyuromorphia > Dasyuridae > Sminthopsis > Sminthopsis crassicaudata. The sequence goes on along the minus strand of NC_133622.1, from coordinate 215,752,869 downwards.
AATTAAGAGTTTGGATAAAATGATCTGGGAGATGTTTTCTTGCTCTTGTTCTCTAATCCAATGGAGTGTGTTTTTCTAAGACCCTTCCAGCTCCAACATTCTATAAGTCTATGAATTTTTTTTTGTGGAGAGGTTAACTTTGCAGAAATTCATCAGATCTTATGTGTTACACACTGAAGAAATAAGCTGCTTTCCAGAGAAGTCTTATTTCCAGTAAAATATAATACATTTAACGATCCAATTTGACAGAGCCATATTAGGAAAAAGCTATGCTGCTCAAACTCATTTTATGACTACCATCCCATTTTAAAAGCTATGTGAAAGAACACCCAGTAAAATGATAAATGAAATGTAGCTAGCAATCTATGCTTAACATGCAGTGTTCTATTCCCCAGTGTAGAATGATGGCCATCACTTGCTTATTGAGGTGCATAAAGAACAGCTGTAGGAGAACTTGTGGAAAGCAGTAAAGGGCTGGCGTATGTCAGTGATTGCTTTTTTGTTGCTGATGTCATCCTTTTCTGGGAAGCCTGTTGTACGTCGGATGCAAGCATGAGACAGGACACACAGAGAGAGACAGAAAATGAGAGAGACAGATACAGTTAGGCAGACACACACAGAGGCAAAGAAAGGCAGACAGAGAGGCAAGATGGTGGGGGGTGGGCAATCAACTTGTCTTAGGAACACTTAGATTTATGTTTTTTTCTGATTTGAATTGATTTTGGACTCCTTAAATTCCCAAGTAAGTCTTTAAGGATAGAATATGCAGAGAAAGTGCTAATCTTCATTGGTAGCAAAGGTTTCCTCATTAGATAGGTTCCTTTACCTCTAAACAATCAAGTACAGTGTCAACTCATCTATCTATCTATCTATCTATCTATCTATCTATCTATCTATCTATCTATCTATTATCTATCTATCTATCTATTATCTATCTACCTATCATCTATCTGTCTGTCTATGTGTCTATCTGTCTACCATGTCTATCTGTGTCTGTCAATAATATGTATTGATATAATTACAATTACATATATATGATATATATTATTATGGGTCTGAACTGGTGTGACATAGTACGGGATTGATTTTGAAATACACAAGCCTTAGTTTTTATTCTATTTCTACAAGACCCTGGGCAAGATACTTAACCACTCAGGGTCCTGCTGGTGAGAAGCCCTCCTCTGTTTTGAGTCTGTCCTTCTAGTTGTGTTAAATTGGCAAGAGCCCTGCAAAGTCAAAAACTAAGGCAAATTTGTAACTCTAGGTCAGGCCTCTCTATACTTGCCAAGTCTTCATGGACTCCAAGGGAGGGTCCATCTGATCTGAATCTCAGGCAAAGGTATATTACAGAAGAATACAACATCAGAGAAACAACAACACTAATAAATATCAAAAAGTCAAAAAAAACCCCAGATTTACATTATAGATATGAAAAAGTTCCCAAAGAATTAGAGGTCTTCAGAAGTGGAAGAGGTTATCTAGGGAGATAGTGAGCCCCTTCTTCCCCAAACAATTGAAGCAAAGAATCAATTGCTTTCTGTCAAGTAGGATACACACTGAATTTTGTTCAGACATAGGTTAACTGAATTGTCTCTGAAGACCATTAAAACCCAGTGACTTTGTGATTCCAGATTCCTGAAAAATATAGCAAAGAATTTGACTTTCATTGTCCCTCACCATTCCAACCCTCAATATGTCTACCTCATTGCCTGGTAATAAAAACCAGTAGATCTCACAGAAATATAAAATTGCATAGTCAGAGGAAACATAAGGGAAGATTATGGAGACCGGTCTTCTTCCTGCTGACCTTCTCATCTTTCAAGGTCTAGTTCAAATATTAGTGCTTCCAGCATGGCCTTCATATCAAGACATGACAATGTGCTTTTTGAGAGCAGTTTGCTTTTCTATGAATCACTCAAGAAAGGCAGTAAAAGAGAGGTAGCTTTTGAAGCCAGGTTTGTGTTCCACACATTCTTACACTGATTGGCTTCTCTGAATTTATCTGTGTCATCTCCAGCACAGGGTTAGTTCCTTGGGTGGACAGCTGTGTATAATGGGGTGGGGAGAAGAACTATATCTTCTTTATCCTATCTCCTCAGTGCTTAACAGAGTAGGTACAGTAGGCAGTATATAATAGTTACTGAACATGGAGATAAGTCCAACTTCCTGATGGAATTTTGTCTCTAGCATCCTAAACATGACCATCTGTTTGAACACTTCATTATCTTATCTAATGACAGTGAGAGAAATAACAGGAACATTTAGAGAGGGATAATATAGAATTGTAATATGATTCCTGATCTAGATATAGAAAAGAGGCCATCAAGTCCAATCTTCTCCCCTTACAGAAGTGGAAATTGAGGCCAAAAATATTCAAATGACTTGCTCAGGATCACACAGGTTATAAATGAGAAACCCAGGCTTTGAACCAGCGTTTTCTGATACGTTCAGCCATAAGCCCCAGAATATATCATGCAGAAAATGGGAAAGAGGCTATTGATAAATGGAAAGAGACAAGCTGGAAGATCATTTCTTCCAAGGCCATATTCATAGAGTTATTTGGGAAAGCAACTAGGAAGGATAATTCCAGACAATAATGTTTCTTGCCTCTAATGAACACACCAGAGGGACTTTTGAAAATAGCAGACTGAGAAACTTTGTTGTTCTGTTAAACTAAAGGCATCCGACTCCAATGAAAAGGATTTAAGTGGGGTAAAAGAATGAGTCCCTTGTTGGGATTTGTTTTCATTTCATGCAGAAATGGTGAGTTCATAGGAGTGGAAGTTCATTGTATTTGTCAATATTTCAGCTCCTGCAGCACATGTCCCACTGCTTTACAGGCAACTAAACCAGATGCTCTCAGCAGGTACTATGAAAACATGATGGAAAAGTTTATCAGCAAGGACTGACCTGGTGAATCGTAAAGGACATGTATAGAGGAGGGGGGTCTGTCGGGATGTACAAGCTAACAGAGGAAGGGCTCTGAGTGACCATTATTACACAAACCCTCTTCTTAATCTAGCTAGGTCTATCAAGAGAATCAATCATCGAAGGTTTGAGAACTGAAGAACCCTGAAAAGCCACAGTTTTACAGATCTCTCATCATCCCATCATAGTGCCTGAAATTACACCATTACTGCTAGTTACACAGGGTAAGCCAGGTCCATTTAAGAAATTCCCAGTTTAAATTTGACATGTTTCTCAGCTTACATTCAATCACATACTTAGACTGTAAAATACATGGGAAAACATGTCCTCTTCAGTGTTCATTTCCCCAAGATCTGGCAAGATGTTGTTCTGCTCATTGAAGGTACAATACTGAGCTGTTGAATGTAATTAAATATTTTCCTTTAAGAGATGTTACCTGTCATCTAGCTTTGTCTCAGTGGAAAGGGACACAGGGAAGTTAGGTTTTGATTTAGGACAAAAGTTTAAAAATGACCAGAAAATGGCAAGGGGCATGTAATAGCACAGTGGATAAGAGTGTCAAGCCAGAGGTTAGGAAGACTCACCTTTCTTAACTAGTTAAGTGACCCTGGGCAAGTCGTTTAATCCTGTTTGCCTCAATTTTCTAATCTGTAAAATGAACTGGTAAAGGAAATGGCAAATCACTCCAGTATCTTTGGCAAGAAAACCCCAAATGAGGTCATGAAGATTCAGAAATGACTGAAATGACTAGATAAAAAGAGGATATAATATAGGAAATAAATATTTGAAAGGTAAGAGTTCACTTTTTTCTTTTTTTTTTCTTTCTCATGATTTTCCCTTTTGTTTTGATTTTTCTCTCCCCACCTGATCATAAAGAAATATTCAATTAAAAATTAATATACATGTAAAAATAAAATACAAGTAAAAATAAAAAAAAGATAACAGAAAGAGAAGAACATAATGGGTAAGAAGATAGAAAAAAGGCATTTATGTTGAAATAATATTTCAGAGAGGTCAAGAAGGATGGGCGGAGATTTCAATAAGAGGTTTTTTTAAGGCTGGGTTAAATATCATAAACCATGACTGGAGCAAAAAAAGCAAGAATACAGATGGAGAAGAGGGAAAATGGGGGAGGGAGAGTATTATCCAGAAGTTTCTCATCTGAAGTTATTATCCCTGCTAAGTGATGATCCTGAAGTTCCTAACTGCTAATGGATTGTAAGGCCTCCTGCTCTCCTCTGCATTCAGGACTGCAGAGGCAAAACCCCTTTTGTCAGGCCCTAGTTACAGATCTGAAGACAAGGAATGGAGAAAAGAGCAATAGTTTTGAAATTCTGATGAAAAAGGCATGAGTGACCATTTACAGAGAAGTTCCAATAGGATGATAGGGGCAGAAGCTGATTGCAAGGGACTTTCAAAGGAAAGGTTGAAGACATGGAAGAATAAGGCAAAGGATGCTTTTGGAGTATCTAGAAAATGAGGGTATTGGCTAGATGACCTTGAAGCTTTTTGTTTTAATCAAAAATTATTCAGTAATCAATTTTCCCAATTACATGTAAAAATTTTAAATATTCATTTTTAAAACTTTCAAATTCTCTTTTTGCCTTCCCACCTCTCATTAAGAAGGCAAGTAGTTCAATATAGCTTATATGTGTGTAGTCATGCAAAATATTTCCATGTGAGTTATGTTGTAAAAGAAACCATAGATTAAAAACAAGAACGATAAAGCAAAGAAAATATACTTTAATTTGTATTTAGATAGCATGAGTTCTTTCTTTTGGGATGGATAGCATTTTTCAGTACAGTTCCTTTAGTTGTCTTGGATCATTGTTTTGCTGAGAATAAGTTATTCTCATCTGATCATCTCACAATATTGCCGTTTTTGTGCACAGTGTGTTTCACATTGCATCAGCTCATGTAAGTCTTTCTAGGTTTTCCTGAGAGCATTCTACCCATTATTTCTTATAGCACATTAATATTCCATCATAATCATATACCGCAATTTGTTCAGTCATTCCTGAATTGATGGACATCCCTCAATTTCCAATTGTTTGCCTCCAGAAAAAGAGCTGCTATAAATATTTTTGTACATTTAGTTCCTTTTTCTTTTTTTGGTTTCTAATGTCTTTTTGGATACTTTTTAGTGGTATTGCTACATCAAAGAGTATGAATATTTTATAACCTTTTAGGCATAGTTCCCAGTTTCTCTACAAAAATCAGTTCACAAGTTTAACCAACAGGGCATTAATATCTCATTTTCTCCACACCCTCTTCAACATTTGTCATTTTCCTTTTCAGTCCTATTAACCTATATGATAGGTATGAGGTAGTACCAGAGAATTATTTTAATTTTCATTTTTCAATCAATAGTGAGATGGAGCATCTTTTTTCATATAGCAAGAAGTAGCTTTGCTTACTTCATTTGAAGACTGTTCCTATCTATGATCATTTATGATCATCCTCTGATCCATTAATGTAGAAGTTGCTAAATCTTATGTTATCCTGAGAACTTCTTGATATTGAAATTGATTCTTTCTGTGTGCTTGCAATATTTTTTTCTTGATTAGAGAGCTCTAAAATTTGGCTATAATATTCCTGGGAGTTTTCATTTTGGGATGTATTTCCGGAGGATTCTTTCAGTTTCTATTGCATCCTCTCAGTTCAGAATATGAAGAAAGTTTTCCTTCATAATTTCTTGAAAAATGATTTCTGGGCTATTTTTTTGATTATGGCTTTCAGATTGTCCAATGTTTTAAAATTATCTCTCTTGTACATATTTTCCAGGTCAGTTGTTTCTCCAATGAGATATTTTACATTGTCTTCTATTTTTTCATTCTTTTGTTTTTGTATTTTTGTTTCTCTATTTTTTACCAAGTCACTACTTGTAAAGGGCTAGAACTGAGCAATGCACTTGGATGATGAAGCACGTGAGACTAATTGCCAATTGGACGGTTCCCCATTAACTTGTTTAAGGTTGACCCTCCCCAGCTGTTCTGTGCTGACTTGATTGGTGAGACAAAGAGAGGGAAGTGACTTGTGTGGGAGGAGCAAGAGAAACTTGGGTGGTGGAACTCACGCTCACTTGCACTCGTGACCGGGCGTTGGAGGCGAAGGTAAAGATCTAGAATAAAGACGTTTAGTGATCCTGACTCTTGCTGATTTCTGGAAAGATAGAGTTCCAGCATTTGGCGCCCCACGTTGGGCGCCATTTGTAACGTGCTCTCCTGGAAGTTACAATTACTAGTCTGTCCTAGACCCACCAGAGTACCTTTGACCACTGTCCTTTGCAGTGTGAGCTCTACCCGGCTCGCCTCCTCTGAGGCCTTCTAAGGTCTCTGGCCACAATCTCTTGAATCTATAGCTTAATAACCGGTAGCGCACTCAAGAACAACCACGTGTAATCTTAAAAGCCTTTATTATACCTACTCACATAATGCCCTAGCTGATGCCCTGACTTGTTGGTTCCCAAGTGAACACCTGGTCAGAAGACCCATGTGTTCACTATCAAAATCCTTACCTCTTTCGGCTACCCATCTTGGCTTGGCCACCCAGGCTAGGAGCCAGGGTGAACAGCACGAGGTTAAAGAGGGCGGTTGCTGCCTGCAGTGGGCTTATATAGGGCCTGTGAGGTCACACACACAGCCAATCAGCGAGAGAGTCACCCATTACGAAGCTATCTCAATATGGCCAGGATCCCGCCCAAGGGCAGTCCTAATATCCACAGAAATTATTTCTGGGCCTCAATCCCGATGCACTGTGTCCGCCCATTTAAAGGGCCCTTACAACTACTTTTCATTTGTTCAATCCTAATGTTTAAGGAATTATTTTCTAAAATGAACTTTGACACTTTTTTACATTTGGCAAATTCTACTTCTTAAGGATTTTTTTTTTCTTCAATGCATTTTTGTGCTTCTTTTCCCATTTGTTCCATTTTGCTTTTTAAGGTATTTTTCTTCTCATAGGATTTTTGTGCTTCCTTTACCAATTGATCTAATCTGTTTTTAAGGTCGCATTTTCTTCAGTATTTTTTGTGTCTCCTTTACCAGTCTATTGATAGTTTTTCAAGATTTTTTTGTATCACTCTCCTTTCTATTCCCAATTTTTCCTCTACCTCTCTTACTTGATTTTCAAAATCTTTTTTGAGTTCTTCCATGGTCTAAGATGAATTCATATTTTTGTTCTGAAGCTTTGGGTGTAGTAGTTTTGGTTTTGTTGTCTTTCTGAATGTATGCTTTGATCTTCCCTAACGTCATAGTAACTTTCTATGATAAGAATTTTTTTTTTTTCCTGCTGTTTGCTGTTTTCTTCCATCATAGGAAAAGGGACTCTCCTATAACAGAGAAGGTGATGCTCTGTATAAAAATACATCTTTTGTTTCAGAAATTCAATTTTTCCTGCCTAAAGACTTTACTTTGACTTTCTAAGAATTTGTCATATAGATGATTTATATACATATATAAACATATATACATACATGTTTGTGGCAATAAGGTAATCCCATGGATAAAGTACTGAAGAAGGAGTCAGGAAGATCTCAGTTCAAATTCAAGCTCAGATGCATATTAATTGTGTGATTCTGGGCAAACCCCTTAATTTTTGTCTGCTTCAGTTTCCTCTTCTATAAAATAAAGATAATAATAACATGTCTCTCTGGATTATTGTGAGTATGAATTAATATTTATAAAGTATTTTGAAATATTTGAACAAACAAAACTAATACAGACAAGATTAGAAAGGAAGCAATAAACTGTGAAAACATTTTTATAGTCAAAGGTTCTGATAAAGGCCTCATTTCTAAAATATATAGAGAATTGACTCAATTTATACGAACTCAAGCCATTCTCCACTTGATAAATGGCCAAAGGATATGAACAGACAATTTTCAGATGAAGAAATTGAAACTGAAACCATTTCTAGTCATATGAAAATTCTAAATCACTATTGATCAGAGAAATGCAAATTAAATGCAACTCTGAGATACCACTACACACCTGTCAGATTGGCTAAGATGACAGGAACAAATAATGATGAATGTTGGAGGGGATGTGGGAAAACTGGGACACTGATGCTTTGTTGGTGGAGTTGTGAAAGAATCCAACCATTCTGGAGAGCAATCTGGAAGGGTTATCAAAGGGTTATCAAACTTGCATACCCTTTGATCCAACAGTGTTTATACTGGGCTTTTATCCCAAAGAGATTTCAAAGGAGGGAAAGGGACACACATGTGCAAAAATGTTTGTGGCAGCCCTTTTTGTAGTGGCAAGTAACTGGAAATTGAGTGGATGCCTGTAGAGGGCTGAAACTCTGAATCAGACAAGAGAGCATTTAAGGCTACATATTCAATGTGAGACAATGGCTCTATTAGCATATATTTGGATGATGGCTTTCCTCACTATTGGTGCTTGCTGAATGTTTGGTAGTAAGATAATTGTAGGCAAGGATTGGAGGGCAGAAGTGGAGAGAAGTGAGAGGTACTTGGCAGCAGGACAAGGAGAGAGCCTGGAGCTTGCCTACCTCCTTCACTTCTCCCCCTAAAGACCAAGGATTTTGATTTATCTTGACTCTGGCTGATCCTGATGCCCTCTAGGGAGCTAGTCCGTACTTTACAGATGCTTATCAGTTAGAGAGTGGCTGAATAAGTTATGGCATATGAATGTTATGGAATATTATAGTTCTGTAAGAAACGATCAGAGAGGAGTCTGGAGAGACTTACATGAACTTATGCTAAGTGAGCAGAACTAGGAGATCATTGTACATGGCAACAACAAGACTATCTGATGATCAATTCTGATGGACGTGGCCTTCTTTAACAGTTTCAATGATCCTGTGATGAAGAGAGCCAGGTACAACCATAGAGAGGACCATGGGAACTGAGTGTGGTTCACAACATAGTATTTTCTCTCTTTTTGTTATTTGCTTGCATTTTTTTTTTCATTTTTTCTGGTTTGCTTTGATTTTTCTTGTGCAAGATAATTTGTATAAATATGTTTGCATATGTTGCTTTTAATATATATTTCTACTATATTTAACATATATTGGGATATTTGCCATCTAGGGGAGGGGGTAGAGGAAGAGGGGAAATTGGAACACAAGGTTTTGCAAGAGTTAATGCTAAAGAATTATCCATGCATATGTTTTGAAAAATAAAAATCTTTAATAAAAAAGAAAGTATTTTGACAACTTTGAAATGCTACATGAATGTTAGTTAAAATCATCATAATGATAAAGAAATCATTTGAAAAAGGAAGTTCATTGGATTATAGAAGGCTATCTAGCCTCATTCCCCTTTCTTAATAGATGCAAGGAAAATATTGAAACTACTCCAACCTTCTGACACAATTTCTTCTCTAATATCCCAGACTTTAATTTCTTTTTTGTTGTTCAGTCATTTCAGTCATTCTGACTTTTTGTGACCCTATTTGAGGTTTTCTTGGGAAAAACACTGGACTGGTTTGTGATTTCCTTCTCTAGCTTATTTTACAGATGAGGAAACTAACTCCAACAGGGTTAAATGACTTGTCCAGGGTCCCATAGCTAGGAAGTATCTAAAGCAAAATTGGAACTACAGAACATAAGTCTTCCTAACTTCATGCCTGGCACTCTATTTATTGCACCATCTAGTCTGGTCAGTCTCCAAACATCTCATAATTTCAAAGAACAGGAATGTTAAGAGAGAAGTAACATTATACCATAAGATCATATACTTAGACATCAAAAGGACCTTAGAGATCATTTAGTTTAACTCTCTCCTTTTATAAATGAGGAGACTGAACCTCCAAGAGATATTGGATCTTGCCCAAGGGAACAAAGATAATGAAAAATAGAACCAAGATTTGTACTCATGGTTCTAGATTCAATTCACATTTGATTGAATAACCCAACATGTCTTAAGGGCTTTTTATACACTTTTATTTCACCTGAGTTTCATAATTATTTTGTGAGATAGTGAATAAAAGTAGTATTTTTTTCCTGTAATACAGGTGAGAAATCAGCTCTTAGAAAGAGTAGAGCAGCCTACCTATAAAATTATCTTCATTACTCTTCATACTTAGTGTTCAATGTTGATCAAGTTGCAAATGGATGGCTTTTTCTCAAGGGCAGGCTACAAGTTTGTTCATATTAGTCTAGAGGATCTCTGAGTTTCCTTCTAATTGCAATATGCTCTGGTTCCAGGGAGATTTTCTTTCAAATGAGATGATACACACAAAATTGCGCAGCAAATCATATTTGTAAAGTGCTGGGGAGAAGCCTATGAAATGCTATCATTTCTTTTCTGTTCAAGAAGAAACTGGTGGCTTAATACTTAATCAAGAGCTTGCTATGCTCCAGGTAACAGTACTATGACAACTGAAAAATGGCTCTCTCTTTATTAGCACACTAAAACTCAGTCAGGGACAGATTTAAAACCTCTTCCCTGAGTATTTCACATAGTCTCACATATAGAGAAGCTCTCTTGTGGCAGATTATATGTCGTTTCTGGTTTTTAACTCTAGGCATAATTAAAGTTTGTCATTCAAACTGCACCAAATAGCCTCTTTTTTAAGTTTAAAATTTAATGGGTGAATGTTTTGTTTTGCAGCCAAGGAATAAAAGCCCTGGGCAAGTCAAGACACTTAAGTATAAGCTTCGTTTGACAGATTTTATTTCCAGTCCCCAAGAAGGTGGTCAGTCTTCAGTGGAAGCTAAAAATGTAAATAGGAAGAAATTTAACTGAATATTTGGAAATACCAAATGTACGATTGCCCAAAAAATATTTTATAGGGAACTCACGCAGGACAAGTACTTACAAAGTGATCAGAAAAGGTGATACAAGGACACTCTCAAAGTTTCTCTTTAGATCTTTAGAATAGAGTGTATGGCATCAGAGACACTGGCACAGGACTGCCCAGTTCAGTGTGTCCTTTATCAGTAAAGGTGTTATGTTCTATGAGCAAAGCAGAATTGAATTAGCCTAGAAGAAAATGAAATGTGCAAAACTAGAGATGCTATCCTATCTGTGTCCAATTTGTGTCAGAGTATTCCAAGCTCATACTGGTTCCATCAGCCACAGTCAGACACACTAACTCAAATCTCACATAGTGATGCCATTTTGGTCCTCTTAGAAAACAAAGGATAACCAATCAACCAACCAAGGAATAGGAGCAGTGATGGCAATGTGTATTTTGTGATTTTAATTGTGTTTTTTCTTCTTATTCCAAGTCATTTAAATCTTTGTCCTAGAGCAGAAAGGATAAGGTAAAAAGCAAAATGACTTGGGCATTAGAATGTAAAGTGCTTAAGAAAAGATCTTTTTCTATTCTTTCTATCTCAATGCTTAGTTTAGAGCTTGTCAGACAAAAAAAAAAGTTAGTAAATGCTTGCTTATTGAAGGACTCTGTGATTAATTGAATAGGTGAAAGTAGAAGTAGAAAATAAGGAACATAGAGATGAAAAATTTGGACTTGGGGATATGTTAAGCATAAGGAAAGGAAAAGGAGCACAAGTGGCCTCTTGGCCAGTGGCTAAAGTACCTATTCTAGGGTATCAAAGGAGTATAATAAAGCTTAAATAAATGAAATATTGATTTATTATAAGAAAGTTTTAAGTCTGAAGCTATCTATATTTTACTTTCATTATGGAAAAATAAATAAAAGAATATTTAATAAATGAATGGATTATAAGAAAGTTTTAATAAAGTATTTAAAAGGACATTTTCAGAGACATTTTTCTAATATATAATGGAAAAGCATACAAAGAATCTATACTAAAGTAGATTGCACAGTTAGAAAAATTGGTTGTACATTTTTATTTACATTGAATGAAAACAAACAAAAAAGCCTGTGCTTATCAAGAAAATAAAAGCCAAAGTCAGAATCTCATAAGAATTAATATACCACTAACCAGTATAGAAATTGAGGCAAGCATAGAAAAGCAGCACTTGCACATGAAGTTGTGGTGTCAGCCATAAATAATGTGACATTAACAGGTATAAAATTGCCGAGTTGTTTCAATTATGTCCAATGACCCCATTTGGGGTTTTCTTGTCAATATTCTGTAGCAATTTGAAATGACTGATTCTAGCTCATTTTACAGATGAGGAAACTGAGGTAAACAGGTGACTTGCTCAAATGCTTACTAATAAATCTCTGAGCCCAGATTTGAATTCATCAAGATAAATCTTCCTGATTCCAAGCCCAATGATCTATCTCCTGCCCACCTAACTGTCCCCAAAACTTAGGCTTCTCTTTCTATAGACTTTTGGTATCAAACTACAAATTGCTATCAATTCATAAAGGTCAAAGGAAATTTGTGTCCTATTTGTAAGCTCCAAAATTCATTTGGACCTGGGAAAATAGAGCTTGTTAGATTTTTTTCTATCCTCCATAAGGACAGTATGATAAAATGGAAAGAGAGGTGGGCCTTGAGTCACAAAGAGACATGAGTTTAATATCACTGCTGACCCTTAAGTGCTATGTGATCTCTGAGCCTTGGTTAGTTCAAATATAGAATGAGAACTGTATTCATAATATTGATTTCACCTGGTTGTTTTTAGGATTCCATAAAGTAATATGTTTACTTTGTTGACCTTAAAGTACTATATAAATAATAACATCATCAAAATCACAATTTTATTTTTCCTATTTTACTCAACTGATTTAAAAATATCTTAGGACACATCATTATCCTAAGATTCTTTGTCTGTGTTTAACATTTGATCAATTATTGCTTAGATGGATAAAATGATTCCTTTTTGTAGCTTAATAATAATGTATATTAGTTCTGAATAATAATAATAATAATAATATCTAACATTTATAAAGCAGTTGTAGGCTTTGTAAAGTACTTTATAAGCATGATCTTGTTTTATCCTCAAATTGTCTCTGGGATTTAGTATTATTTTCATTTTGCAGATAAAGAAACTGAAGGAAACAGAGTTAAATGGCTTGCCTAGGATCACACAGCTAGCTAGTGTCTGAGGCAGGTGTTAACCTTAAATTTTCTAGACTATAGGCATTTTTCTCCTACCATTATGCCCACTATCTCTAAGAAAGGTAGAATAAAAATCACAAGACAGAATTCCTAGAGTTTAGGTGAAATTTTATTTTGTAGTGTTAAAGAAAATATCTTTAAACAAATCCCTTTAGTAGACAAGGTGACAGAGATGATGGGTATGCCATTCTATTTCCATAGGTTTACTATTTCTCCCATATTCTTTCTGTTTTAGTTTGGAGATCAAGAGTACTTACCATGACTATTGCCTGCTTCTCAAAGTCTTGATTTCCTTATCTTTGACCAAGGTGTCAGTGAATGGTTTTGTCAGAATGACTGCCAAGAGCTGGGTATTTATTTGTATTAAAGCCCTAATACTAGGTCCCTACTACTGGAATAATTGACACATGGTCACCTTATTCCAATTCACACTACATATTTCTATTAGTCTGGAAGCAATTAACATATTTTACATAATTAGAACATTGAATAATATGAATTCAAATGTAGAAGACCACTTCAGAGAATTTAATTTGAACTAATTAGGACCCAATTGCATATATGAGAAATGGATGACAGGTAGCTTTAGAGTTTGGAAAAGCTGGATTCAGTTCCTGGCACATCTAGCTGAGTAACGATAAGTTATGGAACCCAATATATATATGTATATATATATATATATATATATATATATATATATATAAGACTATATATTATATATAAGACTGCAAGTTATAGGACAGGTATACAAACTTGAATTGGTAGAGAGAGTTTTCGAAGTGAGCATTATCTATACCAATGGAATCACAGGTCTATTCCAAAATGAAAATGAAATAAAATGGAAATGGAAAGTATAATGGGAGTGATGAAACTATGTACACCTACAAAGTAAATTGTGTTACTTGTAGAAAAATCAACTAGCAAGGAGATACCATTGGATACGTAATTTCTCTGCTTATGAACCTGGATTGAAAGATTTTCATTAGAATAGTTTGATTTGAACCTTGCACTCTCAGATTTAGACAAATCAAACCACAAAACAAACAAGAAAGAAATTAAAAAAGTAAATAGAACATTAGAAAAACTAGGTATGATAGACCTTTGGAGAAAACTGAATGGCAATAGGAAGGAATATACTTTCTTCTCAGCAGTTCATGGATCCTATACAAAAATTGACCATATATTAGGACATAAAGATCTCAAAATTAAATGTAGGAAGGCAGAAATAATAAATGCCTTCTTCTCAGATCACAATGCAATAAAAGCTACATTCAGTAAAAAGTTAGGGGTAAATAGACCAAAAAGTAATTGGAAACTGAATAATCTCATCTTAAAGAATGACTGGGTGAAAGAGCAAATTATAGAAACAATTAACAATTTCACCCAAGATAATGATAATGATGAGACATCATATCAAAATCTTTGGGATGCAGCTAAAGCGGTAATAAGGGGAAATTTTATATCTTTAGAGGCTTATTTGAAGAAAATTGAGAAAGAGAAGATTAACGAATTGGGCTTACAACTTAAAAGGCTAGAAAAAGACCAAATTATAAACCCCCAACCAAAAATTAAACTCGAAATACAAAAATTAAAAGGAGAAATCAATAAAATTGAAAGTAAAAAAACTATTGAATTAATAAATAAAACCAAGAGTTGGTTTTATGAAAAAGCCAATAAAATAGATAAACCTTTGGTAAATTTGATCAAAAAAAAAGAAAGAGGAAAATCAAATTGATAGTCTTACAAATGAAAAGGGGGATCTTTCCACCAATGAAGAGGAAATTAGAGAAATAATAAGGAGTTACTTTGCCCAACTTTATGCCAATAAATTTGATAACTTAAGTGAAATGGATGACTTCCTCCAAAAATATAGGCTCCCTAGATTAACAGAGGAGGAGATAAATTGCTTAAATAGTCCCATTTCAGAAAAAGAAATAGAACAAGCTATTAATCAACTCCCCAGGAAAAAATCCCCAGGGCCAGATGGATTCACATGTGAATTCTACCAAACATTTAAAGAACAATTAGCCCCAATGTTATATAAATTATTTGAAAAAATAGGGGATGAAGGAGTCCTACCAAATTCCTTTTATGACACAGACATGGTACTGATACCTAAACCTGGTAGATCGAAAACTGAGAAAGAAAATTATAGACCAATCTCCTTAATGAATATTGATGCTAAAATCTTAAATAAGATATTAGCAAAAAGACTTCAGAAAATCATCTCCAAGATAATACACTATGATCAAGTAGGATTTATTCCAGGAATGCAGGGCTGGTTTAATATTAGGAAAACTATTAATATAATTGACCATATTAATAATCAAATTAATAAGAACCATATGATCATCTCAATAGATGCAGAAAAAGCATTTGACAAAATCCAACATCCATTCCTACTAAAAACTCTTGAGAGTATAGGAATAAAAGGATTATTCCTTAGAATAATCAGGAGTATATATTTAAGACCGTCAGTAAGCATAATATGCAATAGAAATAAACTGCAACCTTTCCCAGTAAGATCAGGAGTGAAACAAGGTTGCCCACTATCACCATTACTATTCAATATAGTACTAGAAACACTAGCCTCGGCAATAAGAGCCGAGAAAGAGATTCAAGGAATTAGAGTAGGAAATGAGGAAATTAAACTATCACTTTTTGCAGATGACATGATGGTATACTTAGAGAACCCCAAAGACTCTGCTAAAAAGCTACTAGAAATAATTCAAAATTTCAGCAAAGTGGCAGGATACAAAATAAATCCACATAAATCCTCGGCATTTTTATATATCACTAACAAAATGCAACAGCAAGAGATACAAAGAGAAATTCCATTCCAAACAAATGTTGATAGTATAAAATATTTGGGAATCCATCTACCAAAGAAAAGTCAGGAATTATATGAGAAAAATTTACAAAACACTTGCCACAAAAATAAAATCAGATTTAAATAATTGGAAAGACATTCAGTGCTCTTGGATAGGCCGAGCGAATATAATAAAGATGACAATACTCCCCAAACTAATCTATTTATTTAGTGTTATACCAATCAGACTCCCAAGAAACTATTTTAATGACCTAGAAAAAATAACAACAAAATTCATATGGAAGAATAAAAGGTCAAGAATTGCAAGGGAACTAATGAAAAAAAACTCAGAGGAAGGTGGTCTAAGTGTACCTGATCTAAAGCTATATTATATAGCAGCAGTCACCAAAACCATTTGGTATTGGCTAAGAAATAGACCGGTAGATCAGTGGAACAGATTAGATACAAAGGACAAAAAAGGGTACATCTATAGCAATCTAATCTTTGACAAACCCAAAGATTCCAACATTAGGGATAAAAATTCATTATTCGGAAAAAAACTGTTGGGAAAACTGGAAATTAGTATGGCAGAAATTAGATATGGATCCACACTTAACACCATATACCAAGATAAGATCAAAATGGGTCCATGATTTAGGCATAAAGAGGGAGATAATAAATAGATTAGAGGAACAGAGGATAATCTACCTCTCAGACTTGTGGAGGAGGAAGGAATTTATGACCAGAGGAGAACTAGAGATCATTATTGATCACAAAATAGAAGATTTTGATTACATCAAACTAAAAAGTTTCTGTACAAATAATACTAATGCAAACAAGATTAGAAGGGAAGTAACAAATTGGGAAAATATTTTTAAAAACAAAGGTTCTGACAAAGGTCTCATTTCCAAAATATATAGAGAACTGACCATAATTTATAAGAAACCGAACCATTCTCCAATTGATAAATGGTCAAAGGATATGAACAGACAATTCTCAGAGGAAGAAATTGAAACTATATCCACTCACATGAAAGAGTGTTCCAAATCACTACTGATCAGAGAAATGCAAATTAAGACCACTCTGAGATACCACTACACACCTGTCAGATTGGCTAAGATGACAGGAACAAATAATGACAAATGTTGGAGGGGATGTGGGGAAACTGGGACACTAATACATTGCTGGTGGAGTTGTGAAAGAATCCAGCCATTCTGGAGAGCAATCTGGAATTATGCCCAAAAAGTTATCAAACTGTGCATACCCTTTGACCCAGCAGCGCTACTACTGGGATTATATCCCAAAGAAATACTAAAGAGCGGAAAGAGACATATATGTGCCAAAATGTTTGTGGCAGCTCTTTTTGTTGTAGCTAGAAACTGGAAGATAAATGGATGTCCATCAGTTGGAGAATGGTTGGGTAAATTGTGGTATATGAAAGTTATGGAATATTATTGCTCGGTAAGAAATGACCAGCAGGAGGAATATAGAGAGGCCTGGAGAGACTTAAATCAACTGATGCTGAGTGAAATGAGCAGAACCAGAAGATCGCTGTACACTTCAACAACAATACTGTATGAGGATGTATTCTGATGGAAGTGGATATCTTCAACATAAAGAAGATCCAACTCACTTCCAGTTGATCAATGATGGACAGAGGTAGATACACCCAGAGAAGAAACACTGGGAGGGGAATGTAAATTGTTAGCACTAATATCTGTCTGCCCAGGTTGCATGTACCTTCGGATTCTAATGTTTATTGTGCAACAAGAAAATGATATTCACACACATGTATTGTACTTAGACTATATTGTAACACATGTAAAATGTATGGTATTGCCTGTCGTCGGGGGGAGGGAATAGAGGGAGGGGGGTAATTTGGAAAAATGAATACAAGGGATAATATTATAAAATATATATATATATATATATATATATATATATATATATATATATATATATATATATATATATATAAAAGAATAGTTTGATTTGAAGGCAGCTAGATGACATAGTGGATCGAATATTAGACTTTTGGTCAGGAAGATATCTTCTGGAGTTCAAATATGATTCCAGACATTTACTAGCTGTGTGATACTTATTGGGTGTCACCTAACTCTGTTTCAGTTTTCTCATTTGTAAAATAATCTAGAGAAGGAAATAGTGAATCTTTCCAATGTCTTTACCAGTAAATGTCCAGATGGGATCAAAGAGTTGGACATAACTGAAAAATGATTGAATAACAAAACTAAAACTTTGGTCCTAGTCAATATAACCTCCATCATTCTTTCAACACTAGGCACAAAATACTGAGCACAAAGGAAAACTAACAATGCAATTTGATTAAGTCTTGTTCTTTTTAAGGATTTCAGTATTTTCTTCAATTAAGCCAGGGAGATGGACTGTATAAATAAATGCTAAGTTCCTTTCCAATACCCTCAAACTAGATTTCTTTATATTGCTGGATTTTTAAACTACTAAGGAAATAGAAAGACAAAATGAAGGCAATCATTAGATAAGATTCTGAGATCATGAATCAGTACTTGTCTAGAAGTATTGTTGGTCAACTCTGTAAATTGGGTATTAAATCATTTCAGTATTGTGGAGGAAATATTCATTTGAGGTATCAGTGGAGTACAGGAATATTAATGGCAGCTTCATTCTTTAGTTCATTGGTTCTTCAGGCAATCCTTCAGATGGGGACAAATGGTGAGTTGGCCATAGACTCAGCTTTATAGAAATCAAGACATACTTTGATAGGTTGCTAATTAGAGAATTTCATTGGATTGATGTCTCTTTTCTACCCCTACAGTTTTTGGTCATTTTCAAGGGATTCAAAAAAAATGAAAAGCTTTAAAGCAAAACTTCCAGGTTTATTGAATTTGTTAATAGTTTGGGGCTGATAGCTGAAGAAAGAAGAGAAAAGAAATTGATAATATTGCTCATGAAAAGGATGCTTTTCCCTAAGGTGGAGATTAGGTAATATATCTAAAGTATTCATGACCACCCATTCCTTGAATTCACAAAATGTCAATATACATTAATTAATTTCCACATACAATGCCTTTCCTATGTGCTTGGAATACAGGGGCATAAAGCTATCCCTGCCATCCAGGTCTTTGTATTCTCTTGAGGGAGAAGGGGAAGTGGAGGAGGAGGAATAATAGTCACATGAATAAATGCTCTTTACTATATACCTGGCATAGTTCTAGATATCAGGTAGAAATTTTCCTAATACTTTGCCTGTAAAGTGAGAGGTTTAAGTTAAGCCAGCTTCTGAGATCTCCCCTAGTTCCTTATCTACAAATCATGTCAAATAAATTCATTCTCCTTGTTCTGCCAATTCTATTCCACATCAATTTAAATATGTCTTTTCTAGTTTCTCTGAATTCTTCATATTTTCCTCATATTTAAAAATCATCAAATGGTTGACCATCACACTTCACTTGTGGGTGGATCCCTTGAGCCCCTGTCCAGGTGTCTTGTTGAATACATTCAGCAGTTCCTTCTACTCTCCATCTTCAAAGAATATGATATCAGATGACAGCAAGATCTTTTATACTCCAGAGACAATCTGGATTCAATTGTGACACGACATATGACATCTGGAAACTTTTGTTTTTGGTAAATATCCCCACTCCCCATCTATTGTCTCTGGGATCCTCCAAACACACATTTTATCATTCACTCCATTATTAAAACTTGATTTACTCTAAGGAAACCTTTACACCTTTCTGAGACATTCCTCAGAAAAACTGGCAAACTACTTAGCCCTGGGTGCCAAAAAGCTACAAGGTTTCTCTTAGATGTTCAAATGATAAAATTGTTTTTTTAAGATATGGTACATCTTATTATTTTGCATATGCTCATTATAGCTAAGAATGCTATAATGAATAAAGAATATAAACAAAAAGAATAATTTTTATTCTTTTTATTTACACGGAGGTTGTAGTGGCTAAAAACATTCTGAAGAGATATCCCTGTAAGCTCTACATATCTTGTTATTTCAATGTTTGGGGATAGAGCAGTGACCTCCTTATTATTGAACATGAAGCAAATGAGTCCCTGGCACCAAGCACTAATGACCATCTGCTAAAATGAAACTATGCCCACTCAAAAGTTGGAATATGTCATTTTTCTCATTTCAAGAGGCACCAACCACCAAGTGACACTGGCTTAGAGAGAATGTGCAAAACCCGGAAAGTAACACCTTATGTGAGATATCCCCTGGAGGGAGGAAATCCCAAATTAGAAACACATGCTCCATTGGAAGGGCTCATCTGGACTCCATTTTGAATGACACTGCTATCCCTGTGCATTTCCAGAAGCCAATTCTTCCATTAGGAAAGAGTCAAAAAGAGATCTAGGTCCCAGTCCCCATTCTAATCCATAAAGAACTGAAATTCTGTATATGAGAAAAATTACAAAACACTTGCCACAAAAATAAAGTCAGATTTAAATAATTGGAAAGACATTCAGTGCTCTTGGATAGGCTGAGCGAATATAATAAAGATGACAATACTCCCCAAACTAATCTATTTATTTAGTGCTATACCAATCAGACTTCCAAGAAACTATTTCAATGACCTAGAAAAAATAACAACAAAATTCATATGGAAGAATAAAAGGTCAAGAATGCAAGGGAACTAATGAAAAAAAACTCAGAGGAAGGTGGTCTAAGTGTACCTGATCTAAAGCTATATTATATAGCAGCAGTCACCAAAACCATTTGGTACTGGCTAAGAAATAGACCGGTAGATCAGTGGAACAGATTAGATACAAAGGACAAAAAAGGGTACATCTATAGCAATCTAATCTTTGACAAACCCAAAGATTCCAACATTAGGGATAAAAATTCATTATTCGGAAGAAAACTGTTGGGAAAACTGGAAATTAGTATGGCGGAAATTAGATATGGATCCACACTTAACACCATATACCAAGATAAGATCAAAATGGGTCCATGATTTAGGCATAAAGAGGGAGATAATAAATAGATTAGAGGAACAGAGGATAGTCTACCTCTCAGACCTGTGGAAGAGGAAGGAATTGATGACCAGAGGAGAACTAGAGATCATTATTGATCACAAATAGAAGATTTTGATTACATCAAACTAAAAAGTTTCTGTACAAACAATACTAATGCAAACAAGATTAGAAGGGAAGTAACAAATTGGGAAAATATTTTTAAAAGCAAAGGTTCTGACAAAGGTCTCATTTCCAAAATATATAGAGAACTGACCCTAATTTATAAGAAACCAAACCATTCTCCAATTGATAAATGGTCAAAGGATATGAACAGACAATTCTCAGAGGAAGAAATTGAAACTATATCCACTCACATGAAAGAGTGTTCCAAATCACTACTGATCAGAGAAATGCAAATTAAGACAACTCTGAGATACCACTACACACCTGTCAGATTGGCTAAGATGACAGGAACAAATAATGACAAATGTTGGAGGGGATGTGGGAAAACTGGGACACTGATACATTGCTGGTGGAGTTGTGAAAGAATCCAGCCATTCTGGAGAGCAATTTGAAACTATGCTCAAAAAGTTATCAAACTGTACATACCCTTTGATCCAGCAGCGCTACTACTGGGCTTATATCCCAAGGAAATACTGAGGAGGGGAAAGGGACCTGTATGTGCCAAAATGTTTGTGGCAGCTCTTTTCGTAGTAGCTAGAAACTGGAAAATGAATGGATGTCTATCCATTGGAGAATGGCTGGGTAAATTATGGTATATGGATGTTATGGAATATTATTGTTTTGTAAGAAATGACCAGCAGGAGGAATACAGAGAGGCCTGGAGAGACTTAAATCAACTGATGCTGAGTGAAACGAGCAGAACCAGGAGATCATTATACACTTCAACAATGATACTGTATGAGGATGTAATCTGATGGAAGTGGATATCTTCAACATAGAGAAGAGCTAATCCAATTCCAATTGATCAATGATGGACAGAATCAGCTACACTCAGAAAAGGAACACTGGGAAAATGAGTATAAACTGTGAGCATTTTTTTGTTTTTCTCCCCAGGTTATTTTTACCTTCCAATCCAAATCTTGCCCTGATCATCAGATATTCTTTGTAGGAAGCAGATGACATCCAAATGATTTATATCTCAACAGAATACTAGAGAATGATTTGAGTCATGCAAGTATTAGTGTCCCTCCCTCCCTCCCTCCCTCTCTTCCTTCCTTCCTTCTTCCTTCCCCCTTCACTCCTTCCCTCTCTCCATTCTTCCTCCTTTCCTTCATTCCTTTCTCCCTTCCTTTTTTCCTCCCTTCTTTCCTTTCTCCCTCCATCCCACCCTCTACCTTCCTTCCTTCCCTCTTTCTTTTTTTCTACTCTGTTCAAATATGGTTCAATACCCTTATCTACACTTAAAAGACAACTTTTTTCTTTTGGATCTCTGAAATTCTCCCAAATATCTTGGGGTTTACTGACTACATTTCTTTCTTAAGGACCAAGTCTTAAACTAAAACCACTCTGTTTCTCATTGATTGGTCACCAATATGTCGAAGGCTAAGCCCCATTTAGTCATTTTTTGGGTCCTAATTGAGTCAAATTCAATGTAAATAGAGACTATTTCTGCTTTGGTCAGAATCCCTCAGTATTTTCCTCTCCCACATATGTTTATTTAACTAGATTTTTTTTGGATTAGTGAAAGACCTGATTCTTTGCCTCAGATGCCAGCTAACTTTTGTCACTTATGTGGGTATGTATATGTAACACTCGTTCTCACTCTCTCTTTCTCTCACTCTGTTTCTGTGTCTGTCTCTCTCTGCCACATACACATGTATACATTTTTAGAGGTGTGTATATGTAGATAGGACACATATATACATGTGTGTGACACAAAAGATGATCTATTGGAGAAGGAAATGGCCAAACTATTCCTGGGTCTTTGCCAAGAAAATGTCTTATAGAGTCATAAAGAGTTCAACACAACTGAAAGATTAACCACACACACACACACACACACACACACACACACACACACATATATATATATATATATATTTAGAGAGAGAGAGAAACATGTATATATTCTGCATGTACATATATATGTAGTATATTCATGCATATATATGTATATGTGTATTTGTCCACGTACACACATACATATTAAATATTAAAAAAAATCCTTCCAAATGCAAGGTCCACAGATCTACAATCATTTGTGCATCATTACATAACAATATAATGACAGAACCAGGATTAGAAGCCAAGTTTCAGATAATAAGAAATTTAGAAGTGGAAGCAAGAGCCAAATAAGAAGGACCAGGAGATCATTGTATACTTCAACAACAATACTAAATGGTGATCAATTCTGAGGGATGTGGCTATTTTCAACAATGAGATGAACCAAATCATTTCCAATAGAGCAGTAGTGAACTCAACCAGCCACACCCAGGGAAAGAACTCTGGGAGATGACTATGAACCACTACATAGAATTCCCAATACCCCTATTTTTGTCCACCTGCATTTTGGATTTCCTTCACAGGCTAATTGTACACTGTTTCAAAGTCCGATTCTTTTTGTACAGCAAAACAACTGTTTGGACGTGTATATATATATATATATATATATATATATATATATATATATATATATATATATATATATATATATATATATATATATATATATATAGTATTTAACTTATACTCTAACATATTGAACATGTATTGTTCAACCTGCCATCTGGGGGGAGGAAGGAGGGGAAAATTTGGAACAAAAGGTTTTGCAATTGTCAATGTTATAAAATTACCCATGCATATATCTTATAAATAAAAAGCAATAATAAAAATAAAAGAAGAAGTGGAAGCAATTTTAAGGGATATCAAGATTAACTCTCTCTTCACTTTATTTTACAAATAAAGGACTAAGGCAATGAGTAGTTAAAACAACTTTCCAGGGACACTCATTACTAGATAATGGCTGCTGCCTCCAAGTCCAGGGCTCTGGTAAGCCTCGTGTGTGTCTTTCAAGGAACTCCGAACTAAGATTCCAAGGTGCCCAAAAGATGACTCTAGAAGAGGCCCTAACAGGATTGGTCTATCAGACTTTTACCCATTATTCCAAACATTTTCTCAACTAATTATTTAATGCTGGATGTGAAACCAGTTCCAAGCTTCAGACTCTTAGTCACAATATAAAAGTTAGACCAAGGCACAGCAAAGTATCTTTAAATTTAATCCCAAATTTAATCTTTAGGCCAAGCTCCATTTCCTACTCCAGGTGATTAGTTGATTTTGGCCAATGTTTTTTTTTTTTTTTTTTTTTTTTTGTTTTTTGTTTTGTTTTGTTTTTTTTTTTTTTTTTTTTTAAGAGCAGTAAGTATTTAAGTATGGCAAAAAATGAAATAAAAGAAACAAAGCAATAGTGACCTCTAGTGGAAACAGTTCAACAATGGGGAAAAAAAAAGTTATACAAACCTTATTTCTATGAGGGTATACTTAAACTGGAAGGATTTTTAACCCTGGATCCTAAGATTTCAAGAAGTTCCTAAACTTGGGTAGGGGAAAACATCAATTTTCACTAATGTTTCACTGACATTTAGCATTTTTTTCATTTCCTTCAAAGTATTATTCTGAGGAGTCCATAGACCTCACCAGAATGGCAAAGGAAGGGAAGGTCTTGACTCAAAAAAGGTTAGAAGCTCTGAACTGCTCTGACCCTTCTCTACCATCATTTTACAGGTGAAGAAACTGAAACTAAAAGAAGTGGTATAGTGGAGATCATCACTAGTTCTTCAAACACTGTATCCAGGTTGCTTTTCTCTCTCCCCTTTGTCATGCTACACTGCATTTTAAAGCCAAGTAATTCTGAGTTGTTTCTGTGTGAAGAGAAAGAGGATTTCAGTTTCTCTGCTTGTCTCCAGAACACAGAAGCAGAACGCAAATGGGTGGAAGGGAAAAGGAAACAAATTTTGATGAAATATTGGGAACATTTCTTCTGAGTTACATTCTGTCTAACTGCATGTCATGCTGTTCAAAACACATGGCATTCCGTCTCCTCTCTACATGTCCATGTCTCCAACACACACTTTCCTTACCTCCCCTTGTTAGACATGAATTTCCTTCAAAACTCAACCCATACTTCTTACAGCTACTGCCTTCTCCTATGTCTCCTATGCCTCCCCTTCCTCCAATATTTTTATTTGCATTAAATTACATCCATAGGTGATGTATATTTATATACATCCTTCCTCTCTTTGTATAGGTGTGTGTGTGTGTGTGTGTGTGTGTGTGTGTGTGTGTGTGTGTGTGTGTGTGTGTGTAAGCTTCCAGATGAAGCCACATTTTTGTCTTTTTTATCCCCAGCCCTTAGCAATGTGCAAGGCACATAATAAATCCTTTTGATTTGATTGAATTAGAATTATGCAGTAAAAAAGTGATAGGAAATCTCATGACTGGAATCTAAAGGAATAATAATGGGGACTTAAATATAATATATAGAATTTTTAACCTTGAGTCTTAAGTTTTAGGGAGATCCAGAAAATTTGGATGAGCCTTCAGTGCAATGGGATGCTTTTAGTGGTAATGAATCACTTACTTGCCCCTTAAATCCTAGCTTCTTAAAATGTGAGTCTCAATGTCATGTAATTTGAATATGAGGGTCACAAAATAATGATTTATTACCAGTCAATGTCTGACTTGTATAATGATTTTAGGGGCCTTTATACCTGGGGTTATGTAAAAAATTATTTAGTGAAAAGGGGTCATGGGTGGAAAAAGTTTAAGAAATTCAGGCTTAAATGACTGAATGCTTGTTAGCTATGTTATAGAGGAAATTCCTGCTAAGGTAAAATTAAATTAGTTTCTAATGTCCCAAATGGACATCAAAATTCGATGTGATAAGTATATAAAAATACAGAAAAAGAGTAGGTCAGTGTAGCGTGACTTCTAATTGATATTTCCATTGGTGTCTGAGTCTGTTTTTATTTGTTAGCTTCTTTTGCATTTTAAAATATTTAATACATGAACTTTGCAGCACAATTAATGGAACCAGAGACCTCTGGATACCAATAATTACTGCTTACCCATTAATGACCATGCACCACACTGGCTGTTTCTTGGTCACACTAATAATTTCTAATGTGTCTTTAACAAGATTTAGAAGTGTAGCTGGGTAACAGACAAAAACACACAAATCCCTATAGAAAAAAATGGTAAATGGCTAAAGACTGCTGGGTTCTCTATCTTTTAGGTCCAGTTTCCAATAGTTTTCAAGCCCATGGGGTGAAGATAAAGAGCCCAATTAAAGGAAGGGTAAAAGTCACCTAACTAACCAAGAATCTGAAAAAAAGAAAAGTTTTTTTTTTTCCTCTTGGTGCAGTGGGAGTAGGGGAAGAGAAGAAGGCAGATAAGAGATGAAGCATCTTTTAGGTATCTTTTTCGCTTTATCTCCTTCTTGAGGATCCCAAGTAAAACCACTCTCGTCTTTGAAGCCCTCTAGTAATTTTTATCTTTACTGTCCATTTAGCACTCAGTAAAACTCATCTAACATTGATAATTATTTTTTATATTTCCATATATTGTTTTCTGGAATGTAGCTTGTCTAGTCAATAGAATGGTTGGATCTGGAGCTAGGTAGACTGGAATTTAGATATTGCCTAAGAAGGATCAGGACAGAATTTTGAACTCAAGTGCTCTGACTGAAGAGTCAATGTTCTTTTTATTATATCCTGATGTTGTCTTGTATTATTATGGAGCATGTGTCCATAACAATTTGGCAAAACTCCAAAGGGAAGGACTCTATATTATTAATCTTCTCTATCATTAGACTCACTCCTTGAGAAAAAAAAAAAAAAAAAAAAAGGCTGCCTTTTGCCTTTCTTTGTATTCTCTCTCTGAGCCTGAATTTTCTTATTTATATGATGATAACTAGGGCCAGGAGGATCTCCTAGACACCTTCTAGTTTTATTTTGTTATAATTACAGGATGATTCTAACTACCTAAATCAATGATAAATTGAATGCTGAATTATGAAGATCTGCTTCAGCTGTCTAATGAAATGGAAAATAACAATAACTATATTAAGTCAATTCCCTACCATTCAAGCATTGAGAAATTCATTATTGTGAACATTCAAAAGAAGAATACTATATTTCCTAAACTAACAAATGTTAAATCTCTGTATCAAAAAAGGTACCAAAACATCTTTGAGAATTCATCACATAAATAACTATATTTTTTGTTTTGTTTTGTTTTGTTTTATTTGCTGAGGAAATTTGTGTTAAGTGACTTGTCCAGGGGTTACACAGCTAGGAAGTGTTAAGTGTCTAAGGTCACATTTGAACTCAGGTCCTCCTGACTTCAGGGATGGAACTCTATCCATTGCTCCACCTAACTTTCCCCTCAGTAAATAAACAATATTGGAATTGGACGATTCTCATAGATGTACTTTACTAAATAGAAAATTAATCAAAAGCACTCTGAGAACCATGTTTTAAGAGGTTGTTACCATAACAAATTAATAGCAGTGTGAACTTTGGCAAGTTACTTAACCCTGTTTGCCTCAGTTTCCTCCTCTGTAAAATGAGCTGGAGAAAGAAATGGCAAAGCACCCAGTGTCTTTGCCAAGAAAACCCCAAAGTGGTTAGGAAGAGTTGGAAACAATTGAAATGACTGAACGACACTACTGCCATACCAAATCCTAAAAATCTCCATGCTATGTGGAATCTGAAGATTTCAAAATATAGAAACCTATTTGAAAAAAAAATACTTGAGAAATATATGAGATTCACAGTGTTGAATTTACTCCATATATATCATGGGGATACCTTGTTAATTATCTCGTCTTCTCCAATAGACTGTGAGCTTCTTCAGATCAGGGATTTTCTTTATATCTCTGGTGCTTAGGCCTGTTTGGCACCCACTTAGTACTTTACATATGCTGATTGACTGACTGATTCCTGTCATCGCATCTGTTACTAGAGCTGTCCCAAAAATACTTTCAGTGAATTTACAGAAGACAAACTTATATTCAATTACCTAACTTACAGTTACACTCACTAACTATATTCACTTATATTCACTTATAAAGAGCAGTCATTTCCCTCCACCTGTGCAATGGACTGTGGAATATTAAATATAAAAGAATATTAGCAAAATAATGACTAGGGTTAGGAATTTTTCCAGCAGCACTCCATAAAAAGATAAGAAATATAAAATGACTATATTAATAATAACAAGAGCTCTCAATGATCAACTCACTCTCAAATGTTTCAGTTCTCCATCAGTCTTGTCCTAGTCCTGATACCTGTGCTCTGGAGTATGTTCTTATTCCTGATTCTCTGGAGAGAGCCAGCATTGAATGAGGAGACCCCCTGTTCAATACCTAATCAAAGTGCTCTGCAGATGGCTTTCACCTACTCAGAAACCTTGAACTCTTCTGAATAAAACCTCAGAGGTCCCCTTCTTACACTTTTCAGATACCTTCTATATTTTGTGTCCCACTGTTAAATATTCTGCCATTTGATTGTTACCATGTATTCTTGAGAACAGAAATTTTTTTCTGTATGTTGTACCCCTGGAACCCCTCCTGCCTTTAATCTAAGGCTTTTCAGAAAGGCTTTACTAGGTCCTCTAGAATCAGGTGCACCTAGATTACTTTCTTATACTTCATGATCTTCAGAAATTCGCCACTCTGCAAAATGAAATAAAACTCTCTAACTTTCATCTCTTCAGACCATTTCTTACCTTTGCTGAAGGATTTCTCCAGCTGCTTCCTCTGACTTTCATCTTCTTTTTATGTATTTTCTTCTCCTATTAGATTGTGAGCTGCTTGACAACATCCGTGTTCTGCCTTTCTTTATATCTTCAATATGATGCCTTGTACATAGTAGGTGCTTAATAAATATGTATTGCTCAGAATAGCAGTACCCTTTGTTGTCATCAGTTCACCTTTGGTGCCATTAGCTCTGTCTCATTCTACTTTCTCAAAGATATCAAAAATGCCCATACAATACCTGTTTCTTAAGACTTTTGTCTCCCATGATCCTTTTGTTCTTACTTACAAGTGGGAAAAATGATATTTCTCCTTGCTGATAAGAGGCAACACTATAGAAATATTTCATCAGCATACAAGCAAAACACATAATGTCTTACAGGCTTTTTCACTGGAGACTGAGTACTCTTTTCTCATGAATAAATCAAACTCACCCCTATCTAAGATACAAACCTTGGTCTCTGAATGAAGTTAAAAAAATTATTATTTCTTAAAGTCTATTTAGATAACAGGCAACAAGCAACTATCACTTGTAAAAGCCGATGTTAAAATCCATAAATAGATAAAAATTTGTTCAGTCTTTGCCTGCAAGTTGCTAGCAATTAATCCTAATAAGAGAGATTAGATTATGATAACAATTAAAATGCAGAGGAGAGGTGCAAAGGAAGGGCCATGAGTGGTTCCTGGAGGGAACAATGTGTTCAGAAAGTCTTCTTCTGTAGAAGAAGCTAATTTACCAACCAACAGTATTAGTGAGTACCTATATTCACTCAATATGTAGCTAGCCAAATGAATGATGTCAGCAGCAAATTTTGGAGACATCTAGTGCTAAAGTCTTTCTGGAATCCCCTCTCTATGCATCTAAACATGATGAAACTCTATATACACATATATAACCCACAATGTAATATACAATATGTATATAGGTAGTATACATATGGATATGTATATATGTACATATATAAATATAATTATATATATGTATATATAATATATAACACATGCTTGGTTAAGAAATCCTATTTTAAAGCATGTAAGGTAACGAAATGTGATTCATTTCCCTTTCTTAGCATCAGAAAAGAGAGGCTTTTTAGAAAAATAAATGTATATCAGGAACATACTCTCTATGTGACACCATGAGGCTATTGATGGAGAAGATCAGTTGAAGGTGAAATTGAAGGTGACCAAATTGAGATGTAAGCTTAGCAATACCTTTTAAGTTCAATCCCCACCTCAGGTTCAGCTAAGAGGGTATCTTAACTTCTACTCTGTTAATGAGTCTCAGAAGCAGTGGTTAGAAAGGATAAAAA
Source organism: Sminthopsis crassicaudata (assembly GCF_048593235.1). NCBI lineage: Eukaryota > Metazoa > Chordata > Mammalia > Dasyuromorphia > Dasyuridae > Sminthopsis > Sminthopsis crassicaudata. The sequence continues at coordinate 215,723,105 of NC_133622.1, read as the reverse complement.
GGAAAGTTACTTACCATGGGCCTCTCTCTTGACATATCAGTAGACACCTCTGATGTGATTTGATCTCTGAAGTTCTATTTGGGTAGATTAAGTTTCTTCTGATGCTAATTTTCCTGGAGTTTTGATAAGACACTAGGTATAGCAGCTAATTAAAGTTTCAAGCAACTAAGGATTGCAAAACATGCTTGATTCATAGCAAGGCTTGGGAGCAAGCTCACATGCCATGTTCTGACACAAGCTCATGGGTAATCTCCCAAGCCTGTGTCATGATTTAGGTAGGAAACCAAAGATCAAAAAGAAAGGGCAGCCTGTGGCTTCTCAAACCTGTACCCTACTTGTTTCTAAGTGCCCTTTGTTGGTGGCGTTCTTTAACTCTCTGTTCTTAACTCCTTAGTGAAGCAGGAATCCATCAGTCTTCAACACCCACGCAAAAGAATGTAAAGTTTACATCTTTCTCTCAACGGCAGGCCAGGAATAGCTCTCAAGCCAACCATAACATTTGGAGGCCAGGCTTTCCTCTCTCCCAGGGTATAGATGCAAGTGTGTCATAATGAAGATATAAAGAATACGTGTTTCTAATGTGCACATTATCTTTTAATGAAGCATCTTTTCTCTGATATGGAGAGAGGGAGATGGGACATATTCTACCACCTTTAGACCAGGCTTTAGATCAGGGATTCTTAATCTGAGGTGCATGCATTTTTTTTTTAGATTTTAATAATTATATCTCAATAAAACACTTTGTAATCCTTTATATTTTACATTATACCTTTATGGGAGTTATTGAGAGAGGAGATCCATCCATAAGATTCATCAGACTACCAAAGAGGTACAAGAAATAGAAAAATGTAGCAACAACTCCTTAGAAGTTCCAAACGGGAACAGGTTTCTTGAATTTGGAGAAGATTGGAATGATCATGTGCTTTCTCAAGGTCCAGAAACAGCAGATCCAAGATCTAGTGAGATCAATGCTAATTTAGAGATTTAGAATTCTAATCCCTTGCTATCAGTGATGACTTTTACATCATTCAGTCCCTTTCTCTCTCCTGTTTCTTCTCTCCTTTCTTTTATTTTCTCCTCTCCTATGGTCCCTTTCTCTATATCTTTTCTCTGTGTTCTCTACATGACTTCTCTATTATTCTCCCCCCTAGACCTCATCTCCTTCAAATACAGAATTCCATTCTGATAGTAGTCTTCTTCAATAGGATTACACAAGGTTGTAGCAAGGAATTGATCTTTAGTCTATTAAATAAGGCGAATGGATCCAGATCCAGAGTTGTTTTACATCATGGTGCCATCATGTCATTGCCTAAACTGCATTACTAAGTTCAGACTCCATAAAAAGGCTACAATGGGGAGGAGGGAATGGGAACACTGGATTTTGAGTCAGAGGGCCTGGCTTCAGATTCCTACTCCTTTCCTACTACTTCCTGGGTGACTTTGGGAAGGATCACTTTCTTTTTTTTTATTTTATTTTATTTTATATTTTATTTTGTTTTTTATTAATTTTTATAATTATAACATTTTCTTTGACAGTACATATGCATAGGTAATTTTTTTTTAACAACATTATCCCTTGTACTCCCTTCTGTTCCGAGTTTTTCCCCTAGGGAAGGATCACTTTCTAAGCTTTGGTTTCCTCAGCTATGAAATGACAGCATAATTCCAGGTGACTTTGAAGAGTCCTTCAAATTCTGTATTTATGCTCCAATGGTGACAGACGAGACAAACACTGAACAATCACGTATCAAAAGGCCTTAGTTCCAATCCTATCTCAGAAATTTACTAAATGTGAACTTGGGCAGATCGCTTAAGACAATTTCCTCATCTATATAATTGGGACACTCCACAGGACTGTTATGTGAATTAAGTCAATTGAAAGAACAAATAAAGCACTTTCTAATTTTTAGAACACTATGTGAGTGTTAACTGCTATTACTTTTAAATGGAATTAAAGGCGTATATTTTTCAAATCCATTGCTGGTTTCATGAGGCATAGCTACCAAATATAGATTGCAAACTCTCTCTGTGGGAAAGGACTACTGGCTTGGTACCCTCACTACCTAACTTACAGCAGATCCTTAAAATAAGTCATAAGAGATGAGAAGAGTGGCCACCAGAGGGAAGTCTGGCTTTTTGCTGTGACAGCTGCACTATCACTGATGAGCCGGAGAGCCCAACCATGTGAATGGATAGATCACCCAAAGGATCATCTCAAGGTGAAAAGTACATCAATTTGCTTTGAGCCAACACTGACACCTAGTGGAGATTCAACTCTGGAAGGGATGACAAGCAAGGAGAAATAAAACACTCCTATCGACACAATACTTTGGGACAATATTTTTCTCCTTCTCCCAATCCCTTCAATATTCTTGTCTCAGGTTTTTCAAAACAGACACACAAGGAGATCACCTTGTGAAGGAACAGAAGCAGAAACTGGAAAACTTCCATGAGCTATACTCAACTTATAAGGACTTTGCCTAGATATTTGTTTTTAATAGCGGTAGTTTTGGCTTATGATAGATAGAGCAGGGAATCTAGAGTCTGAAAGAATTAGGATCAAATCTTTTTTTCAAGACATTTGCTGTCTATGTGACAGGCCAGTCACCAAGTCTCTCTTGGTTAGAGAGAGATAATAGGCAGTGAGATGGCTCAGTGGGTAGAGGACTAGCCCTGGGCTTAAAAAACACTGATTTCAAGTCCAGTCTCAGACACTTATTAATTGTGCAACCCTGAATCAGTCACATAATCTGCCTCAATTTCCTCATCTGTTAAATGGGGATAATAATATCACTTAAATTTAAAAGATGTTACGGGGATCAAATGAATCAATAATTATAAAGGGCTTAGTCCAGTGCTTGACATAAAATAAGCTCTATACAAATGAAGCTATCATCATTCTCATCAAACATTCTAAGGCCCTACTAGGTCAGAAGGGGCAGTTAGGCAACACTGCTGATGGAGCATCAGGTCTGGAACACAGGCAGATTCATCTTCCAGTGTTCAAATCTGGCCTCAGCTATTTATTATGTGTGTGATCCAAGGCAGGTCATTTAACCCTGTTTGTCTCAGTTTCCTTATCTGTAAAATGAGCCGGAGAAGGAAGTGACAAAGCACTCCAGTATCTTTGCCAAAAAAAAAACAAAAAAAAACCTGAATGGGGTCACAAAGAATAGGGCATGATTGAAAAATGACTGTGCTACTCACAGAAGATACACAGAGGGAAAAAAGATCCCTGTCCTTGAGAAATTTCCATTATCTCCAAGAAAAACAAATATTCACATGTAAAAAAATCCAAACTATAAGCATGACAACCTGTGAGGAACATTTGAGATGTTAGGAGGTGGTAACGGTGATAGAAGAAATGTATTCCAGGCATGGAGAAGAGTATACAAAGACACGGAGCACAGAAGGAATACTGCATTAGAAAAGTATTTAGACTATTTTGGCTGGATCGGCCATATGAAAGTTAAGGAATGTGTAATATACTTTCCATCACCATATCATATTCTGCAAACAAATTACATCTATAGAAAGGGAAATCAAGCCCCAAAGAAACCATCTAAAAAACGTAATACTCCCCTTTCCTCCAAATTACTTATTTTTTGTATATTTTATTGTTGCTGCTGCTGTTGAAAGTAGTTTTCTGGGTAGCATTTCTGGGTAACAATTCAATTCTCTGCTGCTTCCCAATAATAGTATTGCTTCCACTAGCCTTACTTGATATGCACTCACTCCTACCAGTTGCTAGTGAACTGCTGACTAGGATTATTTCTTGTTGCTGCTGTTTAAGAGTTTAGAGCATATCTAACTCTTCCTCACTCTCATTTTTCCTTCCTCCCTCTCTTCCTTCCCTTTCCCCTTTCCTTTCCTTCCTCTTTCCTTTCCTTTCCCCTTTCCTTTCCTTCTTTCTCCTTTCCTTTCCTTTCTTTCCCTTCCTTTCTCTTTCTTTCCTTTCTTTCTTTTTTCTTCCTTTCTGTCTCTTTCTCTCTCTCCCTCCCTCCCTCCTTCCTTGCTTTTTCTTCCTCTCCTCTCCATTTTTTTGGTTATTGAGTGAATCAGTGAAGGAGTAATTTCCTGTTTTCAATTTTCCCAGAATACTTTGAATCTTTAAAATTTCAAGCATGAAAATCAATACATTAAACCTTACTAACTGCTATTATCTTCTCATCCTAAAGCATATGATAAATTTCATTTTCAAATGACTCTTACTTATGCCTCTGAAGGGTGTTCACCAAAAGGATCATATCATCTGCAATCCTATTCTTCAAATGGACCACAGAAAAATAATTATTGAATCTTTGGAATTTAGGACTATCTCTGACTAGTCCTTGCCCAGATATTTGAACAAAGATTCAAATGTCTCCTACTGAACTTCCAAGGAAGTCCAACCCATTTTTAGAGTGAACTAAGAAGAGGTGTATAAAGCTTTCTAACTTTTAATACTGGATCTAATTTCATGTTTGAGAATGATAGAGAATTTCCGTATCTGTCCTTTAAAATCTAAAGTTCTTGAGGACAGTGAGGTTTTAATTTTTATTCTCAGCATCTAGCAAAGATTTTTTGCATAAAATAAGTTTTCATAAATGTATAATGATTTCACTTTTAAGGTCTTAATGTCATAATTTTAGAGCAAAAAAGATCCCTGAAGTTGGAAAAGATCTATCCCTACTACCTTATTTTACCTGTAATAAACTAAAGGCAAAAACTAATATATGACTTGCTCAAAGTCACACAGATTATGAGTTAAAAGAGCCAGTATCCCAACAATGGATCATAAGATGATAAATCCACCATATATTCTAATGTAGATGACTTGAAGAAAAGCATCCTTATCATTTCCCAACATTATAATTCCCTCTAAAAACATAGTAAACACCATAAAATTTTCTTACTCAGTGTTTTGCTCTGGTAAAAAATGGTGTTCTCAGTGATTTCTTAAGCATATAGGTGAATTTCTAGGACAAAACAATACTTTTATCTCTCAATGTCTAAGGAAAGTCAGTCAAAAGTGTGGTTGACTCTAGTTTGTTTGCACCTAATACCATCTTGGGTTGATAGAGTCCAAAACAGATCTAGAGTTTTTCTTAGACTTGTAAAGAGGCATATTTCACAAGTGCAAAGTTGTAGCTATGAAATACAGCAACATCATCATGAAATATGGCTTTGGGGGCTCTGGCAGTTCTGGTTTTTAATAAGATTTGGGCTCTGCCCATTAAATTAAGAAAACAGTTTTTCTCCTGGAGATCATGGAGCTTTGCCCAATGGTGTACATCTAAAGTTTTCAACTTTGAGGTACATTCCAGACTTTATAGGCTGGAGTGCTGTACAAGCAAACTACAAATTTTATAAACAAAAGAAACAAACCAAGCCATGAAATAAGGGAAATGAGTCTGTGTTTCTCTTCTAAGAATAAAAACGCAAAGGACCCTAAAATCAATCTTTTTTAAAAGTGAGGAAAAGGGGTAAAAAGATACTTCTCTAGAAACAAAGAGAAACAATACAAAAAATTCCTGTTAGTATTTCATTTTATTTTACATAGTTTTGTAAATGTAGCATAAATTATTTTGGAGCTAAAATTAAAATGACAGTTCCCTTGGGACACATGTATATTTATGACATCCTTGTAATCACTGTTCTTACTCCCCAGAGGTTTATAGATCCCAATTTAACAATGACTGTATTAGCCCATTTGTTTCATCAACAAACAGAAATATAGATACAAAAACTGATGTGGTAATTTTTATTGATTTTATGGATATTAAACTCTATGACAATCATAAGATCACAGATTTGATCTAGAAGGAAAATCAGAGACCATGATATGTCAAGACATCTCTTTACACAGATGAGGAAGCTGAGACTCCTAAAAATTGTTACTTGCTCACCTTCTTTAGCCTTTCTTTTTGAAGAAGACCAGTGATATCATGAGAGTAATGTATTAATTTGCTCATAAATTGGATTTAAGCAAAGCAAAGTTATGTAAAATTCTCAGCTGCATTCTTTCCTCCAGATTCATCCAAATATAGTGGCAAGAGAAATGTCAAGACTGCTGCTGATGGTTAGGGATGACCATGACCTTTCTAAATTAAGGCCTTTCCCAGATGTCAGTTTGTCTAAGGTAATACTCATTGAATGACTAAAAGCTAAGTGAGAATTGAGACAAAAGATGGCCTAATTTACCATTACAAAAATATCACTGGGAGTAAGACCCTCAAATTTTCTGACCAGAACAATCAATTGCTATTGACACTCATTCTAGGCCATCAAAATCTATACAATAATCCAAAGAGGCTGAGATATAGGAGAGCAGTATCCCTGAAAAGACTCTTTTTACCTGTGTTGAAATCACTAAAGCATTGCTAATCCCTTCATTTTATAGATGAAGAACCTGGAACCCAGAGAGTAAATGATTTATCCAAGGTCACATAGCTAGTTGATGTCAGATAGAAATTGAAAACCTGGTCTTTTTTTTCTCCAAGTACAGCAATCTTTCTGTAAAATCATCTCGATTGGTGAGAATGATGGCTCATTTAAAGTGGTCATTCTTTTTAAAATTTGTACTAAACCTTTCCATTGGGTTGGAGTTCATTGCTAGATTTTACATAATTACATATTTCAATAGTATGAATTCTAAGACACCATACCACTTCCTGGGCTTCATTATTCACACTAATTGGGACCCTCAGCAGCATTTTACAAGGTTTGTTCTCTCTACTGATACAGAGCACAGCCCCATTTGTGAGACAAACTGAGCAGACTAAGTTAAAATGATTCACCAAGAGTCAAGACACTTAGTTAAGTGTCTGAAGCCACATATTGCTGACTCCAAGTATAAAAATATTCACTAACTGCCATTAGTATAATCAAACTTCGAATCAACTAAGTCTGATGAAATTGTAGCCTGCTAGGAACATATCCATACCCAGACTGGCTACAGATTGACAAGTATAGAGATATCATTGACTCATGCAAACTGAATATTCCGATGTCTACTGTAAAAGGAGATCAATTGGTTTTTTTCCTGCAGAATCAGTAGTCCTGCCCCAGACTTCCAACAATGGCAATGCCCCACAAATGAACCTTTTAGAGACCCACAAAGGGAGCACACTTTGCTGAAAGAGCAGGAACAGCAAGGAGTCACTGGAGAAAAACCAAATGTTCCCATTTTATGATTCACAGGGGGAGAGAGGCTGACTTCCTTCTGTTTCTGTCTAGGCTCCAAACATCTCTGAATGCTGAAATGCAATTTTTCTCATGTTAATAAAGTGGTCTAGTAATTATTCTTCCATCAGGATATTTGGTGCTGCAAAAGAATTGCATTAAAGGCCCCAGAGAAATAAATCCATTTACCCAGGGGAGTCTCATCTTAGATTTCTTCTTCTTCTTCTTCTTTTTTTTAATCTGCTAAGCTGATAATTGAGTTTCAAGGTCAGAGGGTTACCCCAAACTTCTCAACTCTTAGGCAGTCTTATCATTATAAAATTATCATTTTCATGGAAGTTCTTTTCTAATGACTTTGCAAATGAAATTTTATTCTCCATTTCCCATTTAAAAGTAACCTTCACCCCATTTTTTCCCATCTAAGAATTCTGTTCTTTGAAAATGACAATATGTTTTTGCAGAGGCTAAACTGTGAATCATTTTGAATTCAGATTTTGCTGATAATATTACAATGAGGCTTGGGAATGGGGGAGGTTATACCTATAACTTCCTAATGAAGAGGGGAATTAAAACTTATATACAGTCTCCCTCTGGCAAGACCTTGAGAAAGAATCTTGTAATAGGGAAAAAAAAAAATCTTGTGGAAAAAAAAAGTGAGTGAACTTTGAAGATGTGCTTTGGGAAACATATCCAAATGAACTCAAGATGTTTTGTTTTTAACGTTGGGTTATAAACTTTTGTGTGTGTATATCAAGAGATCCATTTGGCAGTCTATGAAGTCTATGAACTCTTTCTCAAAATAGTTTTTCAATAAAATAAGATACTGAATATTATAAAGAAACTGAACCAATCTGTTTATGTGTGCATGCTTTTATACATGCATCTATACAGATGTTTATATCTATACTTCCTATCACAACATAGAATACTGAAGGTCAAAGGGATGCTTGGAGATCGTTTATCTACTTTTCTTAGAATCTCTAAGGAGCAAAATGGATAGAGAACGGGACTTAGAGTCAGGAAGCTACAAGTTCAAAATCTGTCTCAGAAAGAATTTTTGTGATTTGATGCAAAGGAGTTCACCTTAAAATGCCTCAGTTTTCTCATCTGTAAAGTGAAATTATTAATACCATCTATCTCCTAGGATTGTTATGAGAAAAATGACAATATATGATGTATATCTATATCTAAATCTATATATTTATATATATGTACATATATATATAAATAAATATATATATATATATATATATATATATATATATATATATATATAATATATCACATCCACATGTCTCTCTCTGTGTGTGTGTATGACTATGTGTGCTAAAATGAGTAAAGCAACTAGGAAGTACACTGGATCAAATGATGGATTTGAAGTAAAAAAAAATGCAGATTAAAGCTCAACTCTACCACCATATTAGCTGTATGATTCTGGGTAAGTCACTTAATCTTACTCTGCCTCAGTTTTCTCATCTCTAAAATGGATATAATGAAAATTTATCTACCTTTTGGGATTTTTAAAGCTTTTTTGTTCTCAAAACATATGCATAGATACTTTTCAACATTTATTCTTGCAAAACCTTTTGTTACAAATTTTTCTCTCTCCCTTCCCTGTGCCCCCCATCCCTAGATGGCAAGTAATCCAATATAGGTTAAACATGTGCAATTCTCCTATGCACATTTCCACAATTATCATGCTGCACAAGAAAAATCAAAAAGGGGAAAAATGAGAAAAAATACAGGCAAACAACAACAAAAAAGTGAAAATACTATATTGTGATCCATACTCAGTCTCCCTAATCATCTTTCTGGATGCAGATGGCTCTTCCCATCACAAGACCACTGGAACTGGCTGAATTATATCATTTTTGAAAAGAATCACATCCATCAGAATGGATCATCGTATAATCTTGCTGTTGCCATGTACAATGGCATGTACATCAGTTGATGTAAGTCTCTCCAGGCCTCTCTGAAATCACCCTGCTGATCATTTCTTATAGAGCAATAATATTCCATAACATTCACATACCATAATGAATTCAACCATTCTCTGACTGATGGGTATCCACTCAGTTTTTTGGGATTATTTTGAGAATAAAATGAGATACTTAAAATGTTTTGCAAATTCTTATTTGTTATTTTGCCATTTCATTCATGCTTGACTCTTTATAATACTATTTTTTGTTTTTGTTTTGGGGGGTTGTTCTTTTGTTTTTGTTTGTAGTAAAAATACTAAAGTGGTATGCCATTTCCTTCTCTATCTCATTTTAAAAATAAGGAAACTAAAGCAAAGAGGATTAAGTGACTGTCCATGGTCATATAGCTCATAAGTGTCTGATGTCACATTCAAACTTGGGTCTTTTTAACTACAGGCCCAGTGTTCTATCTATCATGCCATCTTTCTGCCCTTGCAAACCCCAAGTCATTATATAAATGCCTCCTCCTCATCCACCATCTCCTCCACCACATCCTTCTTCTCCTCTTCCTTTTTCCCATCCTCTTCCTCTTTTTCTTCTTCCTCCTTCTCTTATTTCTCCTTCTTTTACTTTCTGAACCTTAGAGCACTAAATAAATATTAGTTATTATTATCAAGAATCCATTCTACAACAGTTCCAAGTTTTTCTTTTGAAGACCTTTAATCATGGTGGATCTATTACCTCAAAAACTTGTTTATTCCACTTTCATAGAATTACAATGTTACCAAGCATTTCCTTACATGCAGCTTTAATTTCTTCTTTGCCATTTTTGCTCATCTTTGGGAAGATACCAGAGGTCCAAAAAAAATTAAACCACTTAGCTAAATATATAGAACTACCACATTTAGGTGAGTATCAAATCATTTCTTAAGTTTTTCTTTACTAGGATTGAATCCACAATCATTCATCTTTAATCCTCCCTCCCCCAAGGAAGATCATTTTTCAAAGGAAAAATTATGTACCCTAGCCAAGAAATCACCGAATATAGGAGAATGAAAGAATTCAGTTTGTCTGATATGGGGAAATATATATTTTTTAAAAGTGGTTGCATTCTATGTGGCTGCCTATTAACCATTCATCATCCAAGTTAAATAGAAAGGAATGGAGGTCAAGAAAATGGCCCTTATAATGAATCACTTTCCATGGTCTCTGTGAGGTCTTAAACGTGAAGAGAGGCAGTGCTACATCAGGGCAGTTCAAGATATAACCAGAATTCTGAATGACAAGGTCTCATAGTCCTGAGATCAGTAAGGGCAGAGATAGGTGAATAAGTGATATTTGTCAAGAAAAAAGAGATTCTACAGTAAATAAATCAACAAACATTTATTAAGCACCTACAATGTGATAAAAGTCACAATAAAATCTATAGAGGACTGGCCTCTACCTCTGCTTCTGATACATGCTAATTTTACAAACCTGGTAAAGTAACTTGACCCCTCAGAAGCCCAGGATACTCTCTAAGACATTCATAGAACAGTTCTTGATCTGCCTTATTTTCTTACTGAGAGTTTTCCATACCAACAGATCTAATTCTCATCCTATCCCTCTATGTGCCAGATACTGATCCAGAAATGAGACAAATTCTACCTTTAATAGATTTATATAATACTACAAGATTGGTTGTGCTTGTTGAATTTCTTCCTAATATTTGACTCTCTGTGACTCCATTTGGGGTTTGTTGACAAAGATACTAGAGTACTTTGTAATTTCCTTTTCCAGAACATTTTACAGATGAGGAAAATGAAGCAAATAGGGTTAAATGACTTGCTAGTAAATGTCTAAAGCCAGATTTGACCACAGGAAAATAAGTTTTCCTAATTCCAGGACCAACATTCTCTCCACTTTGCCACCTATCCACCTCATGACAGGGTTTATAGATAATCAAAACATATAAAATATATGTATATATACATACAAATAAATGGAAATATAGATTATAAATGCATGTATATATATATATATATAGTATAGAGGTATGCATTTTCAGTTTGCTCATTTTTATAGATAATCAAAACATATAAAATATATGTATATATACATACAAATAAATGGAAATATAGATTATAAATGCATGTATATATATATATATATATATATATATATAGTATAGAGGTATGCATTTTCAGTTTGCTCATTTGTATGCATATATGGTATGTATATTTTATATCTGTATATACATATATATGTTTGCATGTGTCCATGTGCATGTATATTTGTATTGAGTATACCCATATCTCTATACTCACAAACACAACATGTATACAAGTTTACAATTCAGAAAACTAGAGAGGGCTAGAAGAGGCCTCTTGAAGGAAATGGCACTTGAGTTGAACCTTGAGTCAAGGAAACTAAAGAGAAATGTTCCCGATCATTTCAATTAGGCTTCCTTTGAAGGTCTAGGAGATCAATGCGAGCTAGAAGAAGCAGACAGGGAGCAGAGATATAAGTAAGGAGATGAAGTTATATCAGAATTCAGAGGAATTGACTCATAGGAAGCAAGGATCCAAGAACAGTATGGTCTAAGGTTCAGCACCAACAGAGGAGTATGATTTTCAATCGGAATCACACTTGGAAAGGGATGCCTTGGTCTTAGTGCTGAGCAGAGGGAGTGTGGCTAATAAGAGGCACACACATACTCTCAGTTCAGTAAAGGGAAGTAGATTTCCAGATACTGATGTCTGACCTGGTTTTGGGCAATCAATCACAAATCTCTCATTAGATGTCTCCCATGTGTTAGAACATTACTAGGCCATAGAGACACAAAGATAAAAGTACCACTATCCTTGTCCTAAGGAATTTACATTTTAATTGGGAGTCTGCATAATGTGGCTTGTGCATGTTCTGAAATATTGCCCAAAGTCCATATGGACTGAATGTTTTTTTTTTTTTTTTTTTTTTTCTAATAGTAAAAGCTGAAAGCTAAGCTTTCCAGAGCTTTCTTTTGCCCCAGTAATTCTCCATTCTGAAATATTTTAACTTCTCTGAGTAGGCAACAGAAAACCTGTCTGGTTCATAGACTTTATTAATAGCATTCATCCTATAACCGCATGTAACCCCTTTTGTATTGCTATCAAAAGGGGAAATGTTGCAGTTCTGACTCAACAAATCCTATTTAAAGTAGCTTTTTGCATGTCCATGTACAAACACATTTTCTCATGGGAACAGAAAAAAAAACAAAAAAAAACACAACTCTATTAATGGGAGTGACCCAAGAAAAAGCAAAAAAGTGACTTTCTGAATTCCTTAGGCATCTTGGTAGAAAGAGATTACAGCAGGACTTAAGTACTAAGAAATTACTTTCTTTCCCCCCATCTACTCTCTGCCTTAAAAAATTAGCCAGAGTATTATAAGGAACCAATTCTAGAAAGACTGGGACACCAAGGATTTAATAAGTTCATGTCATGTGTTAGAGACTATGCTAAGCCTTGGATATACAAATCCAAGTTAAGTAGTATTCACTTATTTTTATTCATTTGAATAAAAGTTTTATTCTCCACCCAAATCTAGCCAGAATGTAAGCTTCTAGAGGTGAGGAATTACTTTGTTTTATAATATGATTCTCAACCATTCTCATTCCCATTGGAGTGTCTGACACAGAGTAGATGCTTAATTCGTGCTTGATGGATTAAATTAACACAAGACAATCTGGAAGGGAATTTAGGGCTATAAAAGCCACAGGATGATGGAAGAGTTGCAGTTTTAGAACTGGAAAGACACACAAAAGTCTGTTAGTCCAGCCCCTACATATGACAGAGAAGGAAACAAACCTGGAATTAGGAATTATGTATTCGAGGTAATGCAGGTATGAAAGAGAGCAGAGCCTAGAATTTTGTTCTCCAAGTTCCTAGTCTTATGCTCTTTCCAGTAAGAAATATAAGTTCATTAGACTTTAGGAAATGGGGCAATTTGGTAGTATACTGCACAGAACACTGGGCTTGCAATCAGAAAGACTCATTTTCAAGAGTTCAAAGATTATCTCAGACTCTTACTAGCTCTGTGATGCTGAGCAAGCCACTATTTGCTTCAGTTCATCTAGAAAATGAGCTGGAAAAGGAAATGGCAAACCACTTCAGTATGTTTGCCATGAAAAACCCCAAAAGGGGTCATAAAAAATTGGACAGGAACAAACAATAATAGTAGTCTGGAATAAATCAGTTCTAATTCTGCTTCAGAAAATTAATGTCAATATAACCTTAGCTACTTAGCCACAAAAAGCCATTTAGACATTTTTAGCCTTAGTTTCCTCATCTGTAAAAAGTATATAACAGTAGCTCCTACCACAAAGAGTTGTTGAGAATAAAAAGAGATAATTTGTATAAAATACTTAGGAAAACTTAAAGCAGTAAATATGGTTTAATCATCATCATCATCCTTTCTCAAAGTTAGCAACTTAATTCTTATTTGTGCTTTTACAATTCCATCTCATTCTGATTTATGATCAATGACTGGGTATCATATCTCATTCTATTGAACTCATTTTTAATTGTTGTCATCTAGGTGTAGGCAAATCATACCTACTCTATAGATCCACATATTCCCAGTCACAAAGGCCCAGGCTAGGATTTGTACTTCATTTAAAGATTTTCTTCTTCATTACAAGGTTGATGATAAAGACCAACAGCCAAACTAGAATCCTGAAGATCATTTCCAATTATTTTCCTACTATGAGTCAAGCACCTATCAGTCCCATATTACTAATCCAAACAATCACCAACTCATAGAGAAATCAAAATCAATATTTCCAACTCTGAAATCTGTTTCTCATTCTCTTTATCATGCTATAATCATAGAAGGATATGAGAATAGAGAGGACCATTGAATATGGTCTAAAGTTAGCCAGATATTCAACTAGTTCAGTCACCTCTTTGACATATAGGATATGGAGATTTTACATAATTTATTTAATGGACCAAAAGAGAAAACTTCCTGTTCTGGGAAGACCCTAATTTAAGCCTTACCACTGACTGATAACATTTGTGTGAACCTGATCAAATTACTTAGTCTTTTATTGACCCAGACAAGTCTTTAAGGCTGGGATGTCTATGAAACTACAGATCATTTAGTGGTTTACATTGGTATATGGAGTTTACATACTCTGAGAATTCCTAATTCAACTAATAACATATATAGCACATTGTATATAACATCACATATTATAAAAACATGTTACCTATAAAATCATTATGTATAAAACATCTTAAGTATATAGAGATACAAAAGACATAAATATAAATTTAGATTATATGCATGTCTTTTAAAGAGACATTATTTAAGGAATACAGCCTGTACATATATAATAGGTAATTTACTATATAAAATTTCAGTCTTATTTGGTTATCCCTGGATAACCTGGATTTTTCCAGGTAATATTTCCTGTCCAAATGTCTACAAAAACTATATAAATGCTATCTAAAATATATTCATATTTTGGTGGATGATTAGTTCCACTTCTGGTCTCATGGAATGGTAGACCTGGAAGCAATCTCAGAGATACTAAAGTCATTGAAATCATCTTGGCTGCTCATTTGTGATAGGTTAAAGGCACCCATCAATGTGCAGGACTATGGTGTGCATTTTGTTTTTCTTTCTATAATGTCTTGCTATTCTGATAACGAGTTTACCTCTTTCAAGTTGCAAGTAATTTAAAATAAGCTCTAAGACTAAATGAATGAAGAAGTAAATGGGCAAATGGAAGCAATAGCTCAAATATAAAACCAAAATGTTTAATATAGTAATAATAATATAATATAATTATATATGTATATAATATATATGTATATGATATAATATATGTATATACTATAATATAATTAATAATTAATACAATATAATAGGTTTAAGATCCAAAAGAGGGCAAGGTGATTTCAAGGATTTCAGGCTGAGACTTTTGGGTAGCCATCATTCTTAGAAGGATAAACTACTCATTTCCTTCCTCTGTGCCTTAGTATCTTTACCTTCTTGTAGCCTGGCCGCCGACTGTTTTTGGCAGGGGTTCATTTCAACAATATTCCGGCTCCATTAAGCTCTTGCTATGCAAGGCGGGTGTACTTGAGAGAACAATGCTGTCAATGAGATTCATTTAGTGAGAAAATTGTCTCCAAACTACTGTGGCTTGTATAATGTAGCAGCACTGATCTGGAACAAAGAGATTTATGGCTTGCCTGCCAACCAAAAGAGACAGCAAATGGAGCACTCAAAACATGATTCTGTCCCTGGCAACGTTCTGTTCATTTGGAAAAGGCTCAGACAAACAATGGAGCCAGGATCGTTCACATTTGTCAACATTCAGATTCTTGTGCTTCTCTTCCAGCGGATTCGGTGCACCCAGAAAAGCATTCTGTCATTCCTACCATAGAGCATCTGGGGACATGGCACTGGACCTTCCCACTGGGGTCCAAAGAGAGGTTGGTGCCGATTTTTCGTATTAAAGGACTGGAAATACAGTGAGTGTTCAGACATTGAGGAAGGCTGAAGAAATTGAGTTATATTCATATAACTCAGCCTCAATATCTGGAATGACAGTGAAAGGAATAAGAAACTGAGAGAAATATTAAAAGACTAGCATGAACTGATGAAGTGTGAAAAAAAATATCACCAATAGAATAATATTCATGGTGTCAATATTAAGGTCAATGCAACACCACCAAAAGGCAACCAAATTAAGATGAATTGCAATGACTAATACTATACTTGGAGCAGAGAAGACAAAAGGCACTTGCCTCCTTCTGATAGAAAAGTGGGGGACTATGAAAATAGAATATCATATACAATATCAGCTATTGTTGAGTTTTTTTGTTGATTTTGGTTTGGTTGTTGATTTTGTTGATTTTTCAAACTACAAAGTGGGAGTAGGGATGTATGTATGTATGTGTATTTCCCCTACTATATTAAAAAAAAAAAAAAGCATCAATAAAATTTCAGAGAGAGAAGGAAGATAAGAAGAAGTGGGTGGAGAGGAGAAGACTAAAGAGAGATAGATGCATTGCTTACAAGAGGTGGAGACAAAGGGGAAAAGATCCCAAGAGCTTATTCACATTACTCCCCAAATTCCTACTTACCCAACATTTACCCTCTCTCTTCTCTGGAAGGTCTTTTGTCAAGTATAAAACATAAAGCATTAGTTTCTGAATTTCTGAAACAACATTAAGGATACTCAACTCTTAGCTTTCAACCAAGGATGACCAGACTGTGATTCACTCCGGTTTTTGTTTGTATTCTTTTTTTCATGATCCAAGAGAACCAGCATTAGTAGAACAAGTCAGTCAGCCCAAGGCAATGGATCGACCTGCTGTTACTTAAGACCTTTATCAAGATTGCATTCACCAAAATTTCCTATCTTCATCTGGCTTCCCAGCAAGTCCCTTTAAGCAGTTCATTATAATGTTTCTGTTTTGTTTTTTCTCATTTAACAAATATCTTTTTTATTTCCTAAGGTTATCTGCTCTAAATTTTCATTGTACTTTTTTATTTTTTTTCTATTTTTTTATTATAGCTTTTTATTTACAAAAAATATCCTTGGGTAGTTTTTCAACACTGACCCTTGCAAAACTTTCTGTTCCAACTTTTCCTCTCCTCCCCCCATCCCTTCCCCTAGATGGCAAATAGTCCAAACATGGCTTGTAATTGTATTAGATTGTTCCCTCTATTTCAAGGATTCACTATTTTATAATTTAAGGTACTCTATCCACTGAAGGCAGATGGCCAGATCTTCCCATATCTGTAGATGGAGTAGCTTTGACCTCTGACCTTCAGTGTCCAGACTTCTGGTAAGGAGTTTCTTCATACTTAGCTAGATTGCTTCTCAAAGACCATACATACAGACTTGGTCCTTATTTACAGCCTTCTGAGACATGCTAAAACCTTTCAGTGCTTGGGCTCTTTTTGTATAACTTTTACTTTTTATTTTATTTTTTAAAATAGATTTAAGGATGATTTTTATTTTTCTACCACACTCATTTTTAGACCCCCTTCTTCAACCAGAAAGAATTCTCCATTAACAAAGGGAAAAATTCTAAACAAAGCAGTAACCATGTCTAAAGAGGTGCTCACCTCCCACTTTAGTAGACCATCCTTAGATTTGGTATTCAATTGTTCTTCAGTTGTGTCTGATTCTTTGTGCCCCATTTTTTGTGGCAAAGATATTGGAGTGTTTTTCCATTTCCTTCTCCAATTCATTTTACAAATGAGAAAACTAAGGAAAACAGGGTTAAATAACTTGCCTAGAATCAACCAGCTAGTAAATATCTGAGAACAGATTTAAATTCAGGAAGAGGAGTTTTCCTGACTCTAAATCTGTAGTTCTACCTACTGTACTAATAGATGTCTAATCTCTCCATTATAAAAGGATAAACGACCAATCAATCAAATTTCAAAATTACTGCAAAGAAGAAGATAATTATTAATGGGTTCATCTGATTATAGGAGTCAGAAAAAATGTTTGTGACCTAGTAGACAGGGGTTCTTGACCTAGGTCTGAGTATTTGCATTTTTTAGGGGGAGACAATCTGGCTTAAGTAATTTGTCCAGGGTGACACAGCTGGTATATGTCTGAGGCCTTATTTAAACTTTGGTCCTCCTGATTCCAGGACTGATGCTCTATTCACTGTACCACCTAGCTGTGTCTTTTTGCATTTTTAATATACTTTGATAACAATATTTCAATATAATTGGTTTCCCTTTTAATTCCAAGTATTTATTTTTATGCATTTAAAAATATCATTCTACAGAGTCTTTATACACTTTATATACTGACAACATCATCCATAAGAGAGCAAAAATTAAGAACCCCCAATTTAGATCCACCTCTATTTTTTCCAAATGAGAAAACCACTATCAAGAGGGGAAATTGAAGTACTGATTATGCTTACCCAGGAAGCATAGGTAATATCTGATCTGAGGACTCCACCTCGAATTCAGAGCTCTATGGAGCAGAGAATGCCAAATTACTATAGAGATAAACGATTGCTTGAGGCTTTCCCTCAACATATGATATGACAGAGGAGAAATATATGAGGATCCACACTAGGAGTATGTCCATAACCAGGCGGAATGGAAAGAAAATTGCTGTTACCCAGCATCTCCTCACTCAACTGATGGGGTTTTGCTATTGCTGGATGATGAAAATAAATTTCTGAGTTTGACTTTTGAGAGAAAAGGGAAACGGTAAAAGAAAGCATTGTGATTGTCCCCCATAAATGTTTCATACCCTCTTAGCTGCTGGAATCTGTTTTAGAGCTTTTGACAAAAAACCAGGAGCCAAAGGATGTCTGTGAAATGGCTTTTTGAATTGAAGGTGAAAAAAAGAGAAATTGGAAATTCAGAGAGATGCTCTTTTATGGGTGTAATTTCCACAACATTTATTGGGAAATACAAGAGTCTCTTAACGTGAATTTTTTTAACCAAGGCAATAACCTGTTGAGCATATTCATATAATAAAGGATTTATTAACAATGAGGTGGCTATACAAAAATTGAAGGAAACACTTGGAGTCTGGCTTGGATAGGTTCTATCAACTATGATGTGATAGCCAGAAAAAAAAAAAAAAGCTGATCTGATCTTGGTGGCATTAATAAAAACAATAATGTTAACATTTTATTATTCTCTGGTCATTTTTTTGTCATATCTAACTCTTTGTGAACCCATTTAGGGTTTTCTTAGCAAAGACACTAATGCTTCCTTTTCTAGCACATTTCACAGATTAGGAAACTGAGGCAAATAGGGTTAAGCGACTTGTCCAGAGTCACAAGCCTAATAAGTGTCAGAGATAAGTTGTTATGGCCTAGTGTCCAGATGAAGAAAGCCATGATTGGACCATGTCTGGAATATTTCTTCTAATCCTGAGTGTTACATTTCCAGTATCCTGATGAATTTGAGGACATACATAAAGATACCCAGAATGTAGGTAAGGTGCAACTCCAAATTGTAACATCTAAGACAGTTGGTGGTAAAGTGGATATAGGGCCAGTCTGGAAATCAATAAGACCTGACTTCGAATCTAGCTTCAGATACTTACTAGCTGTGTTTCTCGGCAAGTCGATTAATCACTTTCTGCCTCTCTCCTTTTAACTATAAAATGGGGATAATGATAACAGCATCTACCTCCCAAGATTGATGTGGGGATCAACACTAGTAGGCATAATAGTAAGTATTATTTAAATGATCATCCCCTTCTTCCTTCCCTCCCCCTACTCTGAAAATGTGCTAATGAAATTAGGGATATTTAGCCTGGAGAAGAGAAAACAAGGTATCACAGTAGAATAGACTTTAAATATTTGAAGGGTTGTCATGGACAGAAAGAATAGATTCTTTTGTTTTTAATTGTTACTTTAAGCTATGGAGAATGGTAGAACAAGTTATTCACAGTTAAAATTATTCCAAAGTAGAACTTCTGATCTAATTCAGTTCCAGTTGATCAATGATGGACAGAAACAGCTACACCCAGAGAAGGAACACTGGGAAAAGAGTGTAAAATGTTTGCACTATTGTCTTTCTACCCAGGTTACTTATATCTTCGGAATCTATTACTTTACGTGCAACAAGAAATTTGGTTTTACACACATATATTGTATATAGGTTATATTGTAACACATTTAATATATATGGATTGTCTGTCGTCTAGGGGAGGAAGTAGAAAGAGCAAGGGAAAATTTGGAAAAGTGAATACAAAGGATAATGTAAAAAAAGTTAACCATGCATAAGTACTGTCAAAAAATATATAATTATAAAATTAATAATTATATAAAAAAAAAGTAGAACTTCTGTCTGAGGAACAAATGAGTTCCTTATCAATGGAAAACAGCTAGAAAGCCTACCGGAGAAGTGCTGTATCTAAAGTCAGCCAGTCTTGAGTTCAAGTGCTGTTATAGATGTTAATTAGCTGTGTGATCCTTTACAATGGTTTTGAAGGTTATAAAGGGTTTTAAAATTTTTATGTGATGGGATCTTCACAACAACCGTATGATATAATGTCTGCTGTTACTCACATTTTACAGATGAGAAAGCTGAGGCTGACAGAAGTTAGATGACTTGTACAGAATCACATAGCTGACAAATGTCTAAGACAAGAATCAAACACAGATCTTCCTAAGTCTTGACTTTGAGATGTCTTTCCCTCCTCATAAATTTCTTTACAGATGAGTCTCCCTTCCTACAAGTTTAGCTAAATTTAATAGCAAAATAGTTGCTTGAGAGGCCTATGTATATTTAATTTCATGGGATCCAAACGTTAAAGCTGAAAACAACTTCAGCAGCCATCTGATCCAATATGAGTAAACTGAGGCAGTGACCTGTTCAAGGTCACACAGAGCATATAAAAGGCAGCATTTGAACCCAGAGCTTCTTAACTCCAAGCCTGGTATTCTATCCACTGTGCCACCTAGATGTCCAATTATGCATTTATATGGTTATACATATCATTCACTTTAAAGCTACTTTCAAACCATTCAATATTTCTTTGGACTTATCTTAGCCTTATCTATGCATAAATATATATGCTGAAAATTGATGCAATTTAAAAAAAAGAGGACTTCTATTCACATTTAAGTGTTGAACAAAATAAAAAGGCACATTTCAGAGTAATGGAGAACTCCCCTTAGGTTAGTTAAAAAAATGTTGTTTATAAAATTTGAAGACATGTTAGAAAGGAAAATCTTTAAAAAGAAAACAAAGGGGGAAAAACTTCTTGGACAATTCATTGAGGGATTTGACTAGATTGAGAGTAAACATCTATTTTCAAAACAATATTGGATCATGGAATTCCTCCAGGGACAAAGAATCTGAAGATGGCTTGTCAGCCATTCACCAATGGCTTTTGGCAAGGGTGGGCTGATACTGACAGATGTCACAATTCCACTTGAAGTTTTGAAAGTATTATATTCAGCTAGAATTAGTATGAAATTTGTTTGACATTGATTCCATTAATATTCGACACTATGTAGCGCAATGTGACCATTTAATCTTGAAATGTCAGTCATGAGATCTATCTAAACTCGTCTCTGAATAAAATATACTTTTAGTCAAACGGAAAGATCTTCCTATTTGTATCTTTTTTTGCTTCTTCCTGATTCTTTCCTCCATATCTCAATCTCTCTTTTTCCCATTTCTCACTTTTCTTCTTCATCCCCGATGCCCTTCTCTCTCACATCTTCATCCCTTTGGTATAATTTCCATAATAGAGAAGAAATTCAATTCAAATTATTTTTTCATCTTAGAGCTTTTATGTGAGCTAGTGCCCTCATCAAACTTGTGTCATAATTAACACTTTTTAACCTTCAATGAGTTAAAAACAGTGCCAATCCCAGGTCCTTTTATAATAGTGGGTAGAAAATTCCTATGATTGAAAGACTTATTTTCCCATCCATTTACACTCAGGTTTCTCACCACTTGTACTTTAGTTGTTTATTCTGCCATATCTAACTTTTTGTGATCCCATTTAGGGTTTTCTTGGCAAAGATACTAGAGTGGGTTTTACTTCCTCCAGTTCATTTTTCAGATGAGGAAATTGAGACAAACAAGGTAAAGTGATTATATAACCAGTAAGTATCTGAGGTCAGATTTTAATTCAGGAAGATGGGTCTTCTTGACTTCATGCCCAATATTCTATCCACTGTGCCAGCTAGCTACCCTCTTACAACTTCCAGGCGATTTTAATCTAATGTTTTTCCGCTTCCTATCCAGTTACTGGACACCAAGTTCATTTGTTTTCTAACCATATCTACAGTATTTATAGTACAGTCATATCTACTTTAGAATTGGAAAAAAAATATCATGCTTCTCATTTGTGTGATGATGGGGGTTGGGGACAGATTAGTGAGGATGTATTCAAGATTAGAATCTCATTGGCCAGTATATTTTTTTCTTTCCCAATATAATGCTTTACAATTATGGAACACATTCCTCCTTATCTCTGCTTCAGAATTTCTTTCTTCCTTCTCTCTTCCTTAAGTTTTAAGAATAATCTTTTAAATAAAAACTTTTCTATTCAACTATTGCATTTGACTCAGTTTGCTGCCTTAAAATGTGCAATTCTGAAAATCAGATGATCTCTGATTTTTTTTTTCTTTTTCTTAAGTTCATGATAAATTTTATTACCTATTTATTTATTTGTGAGGCATTTGGATTTAAATGACTTGTTCAGGGTTACACTGCTAGTAAGTGTCAAGTATCAAGTATCCAGAATATCACTCATTCACAGTGTTTCTGTGAATGTTTCTGTATCCCTTTCCATTTTTGATCCAAAGCCTATACCTCATCTTCTCTTCCTAAGAATTCTCTTATGGTGATTACTTAAACACTTGAGAGTTTTTAAAAATTCTTATTTTTACTTTGTGATATAAAACAAGCACATCTATAACATACTATAATAAAATATGATTGCACATGAAACTGAAATTTTATTATGTTCAATTTGCTCTTCCTTTAAAATATATTTTAAAGTTATCATGTCATAATTTTTTCTTCTTTCCCTCCCATTCTCCACATTAAAGATGCTAACTATTAGATACAAAAGATTTATACATGTAAAAATATTCTAAATATACTTCATATTTCTCTGGATGCAAATAGCATCTTTCTTCATTTGTCCATTATGAGTATTATACTGCTCGTCAAAATGTCTTATTCACTCATAAGTGTTCTTAAAACAATATTGCTGTTACTGTGTATGATGTTTTCTTGGTCAGATCAGGAATTGCTTATACAACATCTTTAATGCAGTTTTGTGAAATAAATATCAAGGAATATTCAAGTCTTTGTAATAAGCAAAGGACCATATTAGACAGAGGGCAGTACAAACATAATAATCAAAAGCACCCAATTCCATCAGACTTCTAATTTCATGTTGTCAATATGGATTTCCATTTCCATGTTAATGGAAGTTTTCTATAGTATCTAAGACAGTGACCTGAAGCTTAAAGAAAACAAGTTCTCAGTGAAATAGGAAGAGTAAGCTTTAGAAGGAGGATGTGAACCCAGTGAGTCCTCACTCCAAGTCCAGACTTTTACCTACCATGATAATAAAGATAATGAGATTCTTTGGGATTCCTGCGAGCCACTTTTACTGGCTTTCTTTTGTAGCTTATGACACTAGATATGGTTCTTAGAAGGTTATAGCTTGAAGGAGCTTTGAGGACTTCTGTTGCAAACCATACTTATGGCAAATTTTCCTTCATAATGTTCTCCTGAAATGATTTCCACACACTTTGTATAAAGATCTAAGGTGATGAGAATCTCACCACTTCTGCATATACTTCATAATATTTTGGACAGCTCTGTTTGTAATAAAGCTTGCTTTGTACAAATGGACACAATTCTTTCTTTGAAACATTTCATCAATGACTCTCAGTATAAGTTTTTTGGCTTCTAGCAAAACTAGACAAAACCATCTTTCACATGGTTCCCATTTCCCACGTCTTTCATATTCATACTCTTAATGTTTATCTTCCCCTTAGCAGAATGTATTAAAATTGTGTCTTGTTTTGGTTCCCCTTAACACCCTCTGTTATGGGCCAGAACTTGAAACAAGGTACTCAGTGAAACCGAGGAGACAGTGGTTAACTCTGGTTTAGCATTGATTTAATCCTACAACAAATAATGGTTTCCTAGTGATGTAATGATTGGTATTTACTTAGTGTGGGGTATATAAAGAGGAGTTCTCAGGGCCAGAAAGAAGAAACGCACTAGAAGCTCTCTAAGGCTGAGACAGATTCATTCCATCTTCCACCTTTGTTGTGGCTGGAGACTCAAGCACAAACCCTTTTAAGATTTGGGGAGATTCAGAAGCTAGAGAAGGCAGGTGGGAGCTCAAGCTCTCGGAACCAGAAAACTAGCCAAGCTCCAAGTGAAGGAAATAGTACTTTGAAGGAAACAATAAAGGATTAGGACTTTAACACCTGGCTGCACTTGTGGTGATTACTGAACTGAAAGGAAGGATGCTCCCAGAGACTCCAAGGAAACCAAAACAGAGAACATTACATTTTAAAGAGAATATTACAATCCTCTCTATCTAGTCAGTGTAATTAGTTTATAAATAGCTAAGATTAAGTGACAATAACAGGAAAAGATTGCAAAGGAAAACTTAGATGTCAGGTACAAATTATGTTAAAGATCAAAGAAGTACAACTTGTAAACGATCATATATTAGCCAAATTTACATCCTTATTAGACTATGTGCTACACACACAAAAGCCTCCTAAGCTTTACTGCTAGAGACTTTCAGTCCTATGAAGTATAAATCTCAGATAAGGTCCAGATACCTACAATGAGATCAGCAGCACACCAAAAGATGCTGATAATTTTGAGATCACATGGACGTGTTAATCTTAAAATTTTATTGAAAATTTAGAGATAATTTGGGTACATTAACAAATACCACAGATAACAGTCTCTCTCCCCAAACTCCTATATAATAGACCACAATTATAGGCCCTCCCCCAAGCTGACTTTCATCTCCATCAGTTCCAGGATGCCCCGCACTGCCCAGTGCTCTCAAACCTTATCCATGATTACATGAGTGATATTCTGTGCTTCTCCCCCTCTCCATCTTCTTCCCCACCTTTACCTGCTTTCCCCTCATCCCCAACTCCTTGCCAACTTCCTCTGTCCCATTTTTGCTGTTTGTCTCTGTACTTCCCGTGTTGTGCACCTGGGCTTTCTGTGTCTTAGTAAAGAGTGACTGCAGCCTCGGCTCCCATCATAGTCTTTCCCGGAGAGTACCCAAAAAACCAGGTGTGCCTGACTGATTTCATAATTTTACAAATTGATTAGCTATTCACAGACTCTCTCTAAGAGATTTTTGCTTTTGTTTGGACAAAAAAAAATGTTGTGCTTGGCCAAACCTCTGGAAAGAACCACTTTGCACCGAGCTAGCTTGGTTTTAAAGAGATAGACAGCCAATCTGTGGTCACATGCAAAATCCTGTCAGCTTAATAGCACCTGCTTGTCTTTGTACTCTCCTGACTTAACTTTTCGTATCAGAGGACTTTGGTAAAGGTTTGCTAAATACCTGTGGAAAGGCTTCTGTGTCTCATTCTGGCACCATTGTACAAACATATGCAATATATCACCGAACTTTCTCTCTGTCTCTATCTCTCGCTATTACTGTCTCTATCTCTATCATCTATGTCTCTCAATCTGTGCGTGTCTCCCTCTTTCTTTGTGTCTCTATCTCTAACTTTGTCTCTGTTTTGTGTGTCTCTCTGTTTCTTTGTGTGTGTCTGTATCTATCTCAGTGTCTGTATGTTTCTGGCTCTGGCTCTCTGTGTTTCTGTTTCTCTATCTTTTTTTGTCGCTACCTCTGTCTTTCTCTGTGTGTCTCTGTATGTGTCTGTGTCTCTCTGTATCTCTCTGTCTCTAGCTGTGTGTGTGTTCTTTATCTCACTCTCTTTGTCTCTTTCTTTCTCTGGGTGTCTCTCTGTTTATGTCTCTCTGTATGTCTGTCTCTCTCAGTCTCTGTCTGCATGTGTCTCTCTCTGTATCTTTCTCTATGTCTTTGTTTCTCTCTCTTTTTCTTTCTGTGTCTCTTTTTCTCTCTGTCTCTGTCTCTGTTTCTCTGTCTTTGTCTGCATATGTCTCTGTCTCTGTATGTCTGTGTCTCTTTCTGTCTCTCTTTTTCTCTGTCTCTTTCTCTACTCTTTCTGTCTCTCTCTAAATACTTTTTAAGTCTTACCATACATCTAGTTTGAATTCACATAACTTAACGATTATATTTAAAGTTTTGTTGAGTGATTTAACAAAATCTTTAGCATTGAAATACATCAGTCAATGAATCCTGCTAATAAATGAATGTTTAGACCAGCATGACATTTTCTGTCAGTCACCGATCTTCTTGGACTTCAGTATCTCCATCCACAGAATGCACGGGTTGGACTTTATGTCTGGGAAGTCCTTCTAACTCTAGGACTCTAAACCTAAGATCTTAGTAGCCTCCACTACATGAATGCCATACTAGCCTTCTGTCATTACTGCTTCCTTTCCTACATATTTGCTAACCAGCTATTAAGCTATATACTGCAATTTCCCAGCAACCCTGGTAGACCACTAAGGCAGGTATAATTATACCCATTTTGATGAACAAGTCAAATACCTATCAGGATTTCACGGATGAACAAGGATTAAAGATAGCTTAGAACTCAAGACTCCTCACTTCATATTCATCCTTCTTTCTATTATAACAAAATTTCTTTTTCTCACAAGGTACGGTTATCCAGAAGACTTTGTCCTTTTACCACTCTTCCCTTCTTCAGAAGTTTACAGAATTAGAGATGTTCAATTTTTCAACTTTTGACTTTGATATTCTAGTTGCTCCCAAGGATTCCCATTTTTCTCAATCAGGTATTGCAATATATTGCCACAAGGTGGTAGGATTCTTCAAGAAAACAGAGGAAAGCCAACAAATCATAGAACTAAGAAATATATGCTTTAAGAAAATGTAGCACCCAAATTGGACCAAAGTGACGGATAGCTATGACTGACAATAGCATTTATTGTCCTATGTGAAGGCTCAGATGCTAACTTTTGGTTACTGAAGGAAATGCAGGCAGTACACAAATGTCATCCAGCACAAAGGCTTTGCTTGCTTTAACAATTTGAAATTTCAGAAATGACATCTGCACTGTATCCTGGGAATTGGGCTTGGGGGTGGGAAAGGCTGCTGGGTTTAAATACTAGTTCTGCCACTGTGTAAGCTTATGTATATTATATCCTTTCCTTTCCCTCCTCTTAGGGCCTCTCTTTCTTCCTATGTAAAATGAATTGCACAGTCTCTAAGATCCATTTTGACTTTAAAATCCTATAACTTGGAAGTCTCCATTACTTAGTTTCTTATTATCAAAATAACACAATTGTCAGCTTTATCAAGTGTTTTATTAGGTGATCTCTGTTAAATAAGTGACAATTAAGTCAGACAATCAAGAATTATTTATTCAATTCACATAAAGGATAAACTTGCCATTTGTAAACTTTAAATAAAGGATGAATAATTAGAGACTAAATGCAAGATATTAAAGAGTACTGTCATGGATATTAGACTCAGGCCCACATGACCTAAGATGGAGGAATCCATGTGGGAGATTCCAGGGATCTGTCTCCTGTGGAGGCATAATGGGCACAAGCTTGGGGTTGGACTATGCTGGTCTACCATGTGTTTGAAAGCGGCCTATTTCCATTGGTTGTTTATCCAGAGTTGCTTTTATCTTCAAATCAATTTGAGAGAAGAATAGCCTCTCTCTTTCAAGTGGCAACTAGAGGTGAAGGATTATTCATTTACTGAATGGCACCATTTGCTAACTGGGTAAGGGTCTCAAGATCCCCTCCGCTCTTTCCCTAAGTCATATGGATTCTTTCATTTATAGTTCTAGCGAATGGAATCTGTGACCTTGAAGTTCAACTTCTTGGAGATCCTAGAGTCCAGTTTTGCAAGCATGATGTTGCAGGCAGATCAGTGGGAAAGACCTGAGAAGCAGGAATCCTAAGAAGATAGCTGGGGAGAATTTTTATATTTGGAAGTGGAGAGAACTAAAGAGTGGGTTCATCCTTACCCCTGAAGTGCTAACCACTCTCTATATAGAAAATGGGCAAAGTTTTGTGCCTAATCCTTTCATCAATCACAGCTGGTAAAGATGGAGTTTATGACCTCTAGATATAGGAGAGAAAAATTTGAATATTTGATTTTATTATGCTATTGAAGTAAATATTTCTTTGCACAAGCTAATTTGACTCAGAATGGAGCCCCTGAACCTCTAAAATTCAGGAACAGTATCAGTAGGGGCTTAAATCAATGGCAGATAACAAGAGATTCCTCAACACACAAAGGTATTGAAAAATCCTGGGTTTGATGTGAAATGTGACACGTCTCATTTTCAGGTAGTGGGGAACAGAAAATCCTTCTTGTAATAATAAACAAATGAAACGAAAGCATGGAAGAAATAATTGTGTCTCAAAGGTAGTCATAGGTTGATCAGATTTGTGACCTGAAATGGTCAGTCATTATCTAGGTCAGAATTTCTTAGCCTTTTTCTACTGGTGACTCCTTTTTTGCCTAAAAATTTCTATGTGTCCGTGGGTTTATAGGTATACAAATCAAACATTTACTGATAATAAATCATAATGTCACAATCCCCATATTTAGTTATGAGATTGCCATATGGGGTCATGAAGTACAATTTAAGAAGATCTAGTCCAACTCATACGAGAGAGAGGGATTCCCTCTGATCACCCCTCTTCCTCATCTGCCTCACCAATTCAGGAGTAAATCAAGGGATATCTCTGGTCTTCTTAGAAACAAAGGACAAACAATAAATCATCTAACCTTTGTTTAAATACCTCTATAAGGTGAGCAACATCACTATTCAAGGCAGCACCTTTTACTTTGGGAAGGAAGGCTTTTCATTTGGGAGAAAGTCTTTTCCTAACATCAAGCTTTTGCCCCTTCTGCTCATTGCTTATGGTTCTGCCCTCCAGTCAACTAGAACAACAAATTCAATTCCCGTCCATATGAAAGTCCTTTATATATTTGAAGACTGTGATCATATTCTCCATGGGTCTTCACTTTTCCACCCTAAACGTTTTCAGTTTCTTCAAATCATCTCATTATATGCACTTAACCATCCTGCTTTCTCTTCTGTGCATGTTCTCCAGCTTATCAACATCCTTATTAAACTGCAATTTTCAGAACAGATTACATTACTATATATGTGATTCAATGAGGGGAGAATGTAGTAGAACTCTTAATTTCATTCCAGTACACTCTGTCCCTTTCCTTGTAGCCCGAGACCACACTAGCTTTTTGTGACTGCCACATTATACTGCTGATTAATCTTGACCTTAAACTCCCCTAAAATCCACAGATCTTTTGTTTTTCAAAACAAATTTTTGATTATCCAGTAACTATAAAGTTTTTTAAACTCATGTTAGAACCTATATTTGATCCTATTAAAATTTTATCTTCTTGAATTCAACCTAGTGCTCTATTGCGTTGCGATCTGCTTGACCTCTGTGCTGTAGTATACAAGTTATTCCTCCAATCTTTATGGCATCTACAAATATGATGGAAATATCATTTATGTCTTTACCAAGTCAGGGATAAAAATGTTAAATGTCAAAAGATAAGGCACAGAAAATGGGAACCTTAGTTACCTCAATTATAAAAAGTAAACTAGAATTATCTACCTCCCATCCACATCTTCAATATATTTTTTCAACCTCTAGACATATAGCATCCATTTTTTCTCTCTACTAAAACAAGTCTATCAAAATAGACCAATCATCTATTTTCATTGTTATCAGATGTAAATGAACACATGTATTCACAACCTAGCAAACACAGTGCTGAGCCTGGAGTGGAGCCTGAACTTTGTGAGTTCAAAATCTGGCTTCGGATTCTTATTAGCTTTGAAGGAAATGGAAAACCACTCCAGTATCTTTGCCAAGTAAATCCCAGATGGAATCACAAAGAGCTGGACATGACTGAAAATGACTGAGCAACAATAACAAATACTCAATAATAACATAATAAGTATGAGCAAACTCATTAGTAGCTCTGAAGTGTCTTCCAGCACCTGTACCTGGTCCAGTTTAACTGTTTAACACTTTTATCAATGTCTTGATAAAATCATAAAATGCATGTTTATCAGATCTGTAGGTGACATAAACTTAAAAAGTATAGCAAATCTAATATCTGGCAGTCAGAAACTCAAAAAATCATGATACAGAAAAACACTAGCATGAGAAGTTTTTATTCATTACAAATAAATTTAAAGTTTTACACGTGGGTTAAAAATCAATTTCACAAGTACAGACTAAACAGAAGCAGACAATATCTTTTCTCTCATCATGATGCTTTTATATAGACCTATGCTTTCAATGTACTCTCTTTTCATTTCTACCTCATTGAATCT
The DNA here is from genome assembly GCF_048593235.1 of Sminthopsis crassicaudata. NCBI lineage: Eukaryota > Metazoa > Chordata > Mammalia > Dasyuromorphia > Dasyuridae > Sminthopsis > Sminthopsis crassicaudata. Next base: position 215,693,071 of record NC_133622.1, on the reverse strand, counting down.
TCAGCATCCTTTAAATGCCAAGTCCAACTATTAGCTCATATATCAACTCCTGCAAGAAGTTTTCCCATATTTTGTCAATTGCTATTGTTGTACCTTGGCCATTTCTTAACAAAAACTGTGTTTATATTTTACTTCTACATATTGTTCTTACATTCTCTTTCTTGAAGAAGTTTGAAAGTTTTTCGAAGACAATGATGTTTTTATCATATATTCTTTGTATTTTTGTATACTTTTTAAGTAAGTCTTTGTATCACAAATATCTAGCATGTAATACAGACTTAATAAGTATTTACTAAATGAATGAAATTGAATACAGGGTGCTATCAGGGAAAAAATAACAAACATGTAAATTAGGAAAAGAAGAGGCACTTCCTATCATGAGGGTATGATTAAAAAAATGGATAGTTTGAGGACTTCAATGTACCCACAAAATGGAAGAGAATCAATAGGAATGCCCCTAGGACATTAGTAAGACTCTCATCAAAAGCTTTTGAGAAGGTTATGAATAAGAATCATATAGGATGAGATGGTACAGATAGGAAATTATATGTATAATATGATGAAAGATACACATGGACAATTAAGATTATGGATTCCCAGAATAGAAGTGTTGAAAGAGACCTTAAAAGACCTCTCCTGAAACCCATACATCAATGAAATCTGTACATAGCCAAAGAAGTCATCTAAATTCTGCTTCAAGGTTTCCAAAGAAAAGGAACCAATCAATTCGCAAAGCAGCCTATTCTACTTTTTGATAGCTCTAATTGCCATCACATCAATGTTAAATTTGCCTCTCTACAGCTTCCCTACAATAAGAATCTGCTTGTGGAGTCAAATAGAACAAATTGAAACCCTCTTGTACATGACAGTTCTTCAAATACTTACTGAATGCTATTTCATGCTACTTGAGTATTCTCATCTACAAGTTAAACATCCATCTATTGATATATCAACTCTTCCCCAGTCTTATAATTTTTATCTCTGTTGACCTCTCGTCCTAGCATTCCCATGACAAGGTTCTTTCCTACCACTCTGGCTTATTCCTTTGTCTCCTTTTATTTCCAACCCCAGAACATGGGTGCTTCCAAAGATTAATTCTCTGGCTTTTACTCTTCTCTTACTTTATTTTTTCTCTTAGAAAACTCTTTCACATTAAGGCTTCAACTTTTATCTTTATATGATGATTCTTACACTGGTATCTCTAGGTCTGACTCCTTGTCCAAGTTTCAGTCCCACATTTTTCCAACTAGCTACTTAACATTTACACTTAAATGTCATGTTGTCACCTCAAACTTAAAATGTTTAAAATAAGATGTTTTTAAATCCCCTTTGAACCATAACTTCCCTATTTCTGTCAATGACATAAATATTCTCTCAATCATATGGGCTTCAAACTCAATCATTTTTGGTCTTTTCCTTTTCCATGTTCCCCACATTCATGAGGATTCTTCCTTCAGAAATGCTCTCAAACCTTTCCCTGAATTTTCCATTGCCACTCTATAAGATGAAATCCCTTATTGCCTTATTTCTGGATTGCCACTTGTTCCAAATTGGTATCCCTGCTTCCAGCTTCTCTACTCCAAATGGTCCTTTCTTGAAATACCACATTCATTGTACCATTCCCCAGTTTAAAATCTTTAATACCTTCCTATTGCCTATTCAACAAAATTCAAACTCTTTCAAGAGCTTGCATTCAAGAAACCCTACAATCTGACCCCAAAATATATTCTAGTCTTAATCTAACTACCTCCTGTATGTATATACATCCCACCCAACCTCTATTTACTCTTTCCATAACATTCTAGGTAAAAGCTTTCTATTCCTCTTTGGAAATTTTCTGCCTCTCATTTGTTTTATATATATACATATACATATACATATATATATATAATTTGTTATATTCTGGCAAACATCATGTACTGATTTGCACTGTTCTTATTTCTTCTTCAATCTTTCTTCTTAAAAAAAAATCTTCAAATTTGTTTCACAAAATTTTGGCATCCCCAAAAGATCTTGTACATAGTAAGAATTCAGGGTTTTTACTTATTAGCATCATAATCATCATCATCATTATCCCCATTTTATAGTTGAGAAAACTGAAGCAAGCAGAAGGTTAGGTTGATTTACCAAAGATTATATGGCTATTAAGGATAGGCAGCTAGATTAGAACCATGCTCTTCTTGACTCCATATTTCCCCTTCTTCTCTCAGCCTAAACTCTAGCCAAATTGGACAGCTCACCATCCCTTAATGTTTCCTCTGTCCCTTACTTAGGCTTCTCATCTTCCCTGCATGTCCTTTCGCCCCAATCTCTTACTCATCTTCACTTGCTGACATTTAATCATCCTTAAAATGCCACTTGCTCAGCTTGGAATACTTGTAGCTCATATTTGATCTCATTGTATTTAATATACTCTTCCCACGCTTTGATCCTACATATACTGGTGTACAGTTAAATCTTTTGTACCAATTATAAACCCCAGGAAGGCAATGATGGCATCCTAGCTACACTTTGTATCTTCCCAGCCACTAAGAACAGTTAGTATTTTGAACAGCAGGGGCCTAATAAAGGATTGTTTAATTGAATTGTATCTTATGGATAATTGGCAGGCCCCATTTCAATGACAGAAAGCAACTAGGGGATCATTTACTTTCTATTAGCTCGTTTCACATTTTAAAAAATTAAAAATAATAAGAGTTAGCATTTATATGCCAATTTAAGGCTTATAAAATGTTTTGCAAATACTGCAAAGTATTCAACCCTGAGAGGTGGGTGCTATTATTATTCCATTTTATCTATGAGAAAACTGAGGCAAAGATAATTTAAATGTATTGATATCTTAATTATCATGGTGATACAGGTAATATCTGAGGCAGGATTCGAATTTTGACTTTGAGTTCCCTGAGCTTTAAGAGTCCATCAGCTTGTGATTCCTTTTGGAAGAAAAGAAGTTTCCAGATTAGCACTAAAGGAAGGAGCTTCATCTCATACAGAGGACTACGTTCTCCTTTCTTTCTTGGACAGCATGGTCGGGTCAAAGGAACTCAGAAGAGTATCTCTGGGCCAATTTCCTGAGTGTAGCAGGAGAACAAAGCCTGTGATTACACTTCACTCCAGGTGGTCTTCAAATGCTACATTGGAAATTAAAAGGCTACCTTTGAAAGTTTACATGGCTGAGTAACATTTACTGTTCTTTTATGACTATGGGGAGATGAAAATCATTTTTCAAATGAACATTGAAAGAAGTCTCCTACTGATTTCGCTTGAATCAATGAGGAGACATATTGATAGCCTAGGAAAATAAATTCTTCTCTAGCAGGTATTAGATGGGATAATCTTCATTCTTCCTGTTGAGCCAGGTGTTCTTTTCTTAACAGCTCAGAGAAAAAGCTGATTTTTCAGTAACATGTTCTAACTATTCATTGCCGATAAGTGCACATTTCCTGAATCAGAATGTTAAACCCCTTGCAACATGGTTGCAATCTGTCTTTTGTATTATTTAAAATGATTAGACTATAGAATTTAATCATTCCAAAATGAGTGAGTCCATTCTCACCTTAGCCCTTTATATAAGATCTGAAAATGTAAAATATAAACTAATCACCTACCAGGGTCACATGTGTAATCAGTGTAGACACTTTGCCATCTAGACTGCTGTATCCCTGATCCTCTGGCTCACTCCACTCTTTTTTCTATTTCTTATTTAGGAAAAAAAAATCAAATCAATATGCCTTGGTTATAGGAAGAAAAATCTGGAAGACTTATATGGCTCTACTCATAATCAATGTAATTGCCTAAATAAATGTTCCCCTCTTTGGCTGCCATTTTCCAGTTTTTGTTCTATAATCTCAGTAGAATTGAAGTCACTTACTTTTGAATGTGGATCCTTAGGACTTAGTACAATGCCTGGTATATAGTAGGTGGTTAATGGATATATATTGATGGATTTTTTTATTATAAAATATTTCACATAAATTTTCTCATCTGATCTTCATGACTATTCTGCGAGATAGGTTTATATTTTACAGCTGAAAAAATAAGTTTCAAAGAGGTGTGGCTCACCATACAGGTAATAAATTTCAAAGCTAGGGCCTGAAGTCATATTTTCTAGTTCTTATACATAATTATCACTCTCAAACTTGACTCTAGAAAGAATTGGAAAGAATGCTTTCATCTTCTTTGCAGAGATGAGGGACAATGAGTAAGGAATATTACATATACTGTCACACTCCGATGATGTGTAGACTGGTTCATTTAATTGCGACACAATCAAATGAATCAGAGAATATTAAACGTGGAGGAGATATTAGAGATCACTTAGTCAAGACTTCTCATTTTCAAGTAAAGAAATAGACGCCCCAATAAGTCTGGTAAATGGCTTCGAACATAGGTCCCCTTAATTATAAATAGTAGCTTCTTTTAATACTCCACTGCCAAGTTTCTCTTGTTTCTGCTTCCATGAGGTTTAGAAGAAGAAAGCAAAGAAAGAGAATGTAATTTTAATTGCTGAAATCCAACTTGATCTCCATTTCTGTTTATATTTTCTCTAAATAATATAAATCCCCTTTCATATGCCTTTTCCTTCTCCCCTCCAAATCTAGTGTTCACAAGAGAAATGACTACTTTTCTAAGTGGCGGCATCCAGACATTCCAACATTTCCCCAGAATAAATGTTTTGCTGTTTTATCCTCTGAACTGTAGAAAAAAGGAGTTTAAGCCAGTAGTGCAAAGCCAAGTGTCATGATTGAAAACTGACCCTGGTTCATATTTCCCATCACCCTTTTCCCAAAGAGATCCTCAGCAAATAATAGTAATGAAAAGTTTAAAAGACTAAGTGACTGAAGGAGTCTCAAAAGAAGAAATGAAGACTACTAATAATCACATAAAAGATTGCTCCAAATCACTAAATATTCTTTTAAAATGCAAATCAAAACAACACTGAAAGATATCATCTCACACCCTGTAAGTTGGCAAGATGAGAGGGCTTGGGAATAGTCAGCAACGGAGAGGATCCAGCAAGACAGGCACATTAATACACTGCTTATAGAGCCACAAATTGCTCTGCTGGTCTCAACATTCTGATATGCAATTTGGATGGAGGCTAAGAAAATGACAGTAAATTCCATATTTTTTGACATAGAGATGATGCTCCAAGGTTGTTTTAAGTGTAGTTTAGAGATCCCCACTCTCTTAATAGATAGATTTCAGGATATGGTGGTTCATAAAATTGAATGGGAAAATGTGCTTTTATTTTCTATAACCATTAGAATGTCTATTTTCTTTAATTATGAATGTAGGCAATGAATATCATTTTGAGAAGTGGTCCATAGGATTTACCAGACTGCCAAAGAAGTGATGGAATAAAAATCATTTAAAAAGTGTATATAGGTAAAAAAAAAAACTCAAAAAAAGTGGATATGGGTCAAGGAAAATGCAGAAAGAAAACATTCATGTATATCCTTAGCAGTAGTAAAGAAATAGGGAAAAAAGGAGAGAGAGAAATGTCCATTAATTGCGGAGTTGTCAAACAAATTATTTTATGTGAATGTAATGTACCATTATGTCACCCTAAGAAACATCAAATAGGATAAACTCACAGAAATTTGGGAAGAAATGTGAATTCATGAAAAATGAAGTGAGCAGAATAACATTACTCTAACAATGCAAATAGAAAAAATAATAAAACTAAATGCACTATTATTATAATAACCAAACTTGGCCCAGAAAAGAGTTGAACAAAACATACTACTCTATCTTCTTTGCAGAAGCAGAGGATTTTAAGTACAAATATATTGCATATATTGCCAAATTTGATTGATGTTTTTGTTAGTTATATTGATAAGCTTTCCTTCCTCTTTATTTTACTAGTTTGTGTGAGTGAGTGTGTGTGTGTGTGTGTGTGTGTGTGTGTGTGTGTGTGTGTGTGTGTTACAAGGGGTAGTTCTTGGGTGGGACAAAGAAAGAGGGACTCACAAATGAAGATATACTCTATGTCTAAATGTAGGCATCTCTGAGGAAGGGTAGAAAGAGGGAAGAAAAAAAGGGAAAAGGAAATTTATATAATAATTTGTTGTGGATTTAAAAGGAATAGCAAGTTGTGCAGTGAATATGCAATTTAATGTACAATCATCTTTTTATTGTACCATGTCATAGAAATACTTGTCTTATTCTAAAAATAAAAAATGAAGATAATAAAAGCAACAATTTATATATATATATATATATATATACTGTATATACATATATAACATATGTATATACATGTACACATGAACATGGAGGAATGCACACTTCTAAAGCCAGAGCCAAACTATTTATAGACACATTTGTAAACATGTCTCCCAATTCATTGTAGCATATGGAAACATACCAACAATGCTCTTGAAATCACTGTGCGGCATGACTGAGAAGCTGCTCACTCTAAGAGATGTATTATTTTCTGCAACTTGAAGATAGAAAGCTTTGGAGAAAGACTAGAGTCTCCTTCCCAAGGCAGGCCCTAAGGTAGCAGCTATTGTAGTCAGGTACTCTCTTGATCCCATCATGAAATGTAACAAGTATTAACAGGGGAGCTCTGCTTATTTTATTTTGCTTTTCCAAGACCTGTCAGAAATGTCATATATCGGAACAGAAATTGGGGCCCCGTGGACTGTTACCTCAGTTTTCATTTAACTTTAACTCTGCAGAAAAAATGAAGGGGAAAGGCAGCCTATATAAGCTATAGCCTGGTGAGTTCATTGTTGATTTCTGGCAAAATACTAGGACTAATTAAGAAAATGAAAGCTTATGCAAATAAAGATTTCTGTGGATCAATAGGATGTAACAATGAACTTATAAAAGTTGCTTAGCAATATATCTGGTACACAGTTAGTACTTAATAAATGTTTACTGATTTAATGACCAATGAAATGAAACTTACTTATAATAACTGGAAGGGCATTTAGGTGGCACAGGAGATAGCGTACTAGACATACAGTCAGGAAGACTCATCTTCCTGAATTCAAATCTCACACTTAGAAAAATACTAGTTATATCATCCTGAGCAAGTCATTTAACCCCATTTGCCTCCGTTTCCTCATTTGTAAAATAAATTAGAGAAGGAAATGGCAAACCATTCCAGTATCACTGTCAAGAAAACCCCAATTGGGGTCATGAAGAGTCAGAAAATGAAAATGATTAAACAACAAGGGATAAGTATAGGATGCTGCATTTAGATTTAACAAATCAAGGATGTAAATATGAGATTGAGGAGATAGCTCTTTATGATAGTTTGTATTATAAAGATTTTTATTTTGGCAATCTGCAAGTTCAACCAGAGTGATATAAGGATCAAAGACAAGTTATATAATACTGGTCTAAATTAATAGATGCAAAACATATAGAAATAGGAGGATTCTGTTCCCATTTGACTTTGACTAAACCAGAATTAATTATCAAGGATCATGGAGCTAATAAGTATCTGAAATATAATCTGAAATTCCAAATTCTAAAGTCAGTGCTCAACTAACTATATCATATTTCCTCTCAAAAATGAGAAATGATAAGGAAGTAGTGAAGTACAAATATAAATACAATCAAGTTAGATCCATACTAAGAAATTCAGAAAGGCAAACATGGTGGACAGCATCTGAGTGTTGGTTATTTGAGAAATAAAATTATACAAATGTAAGTTATTATGATTTTCAAACTTTACTTCCTTTAGTTGTCTCAGACATTGCAGAGATGCATTGACTTGATTCCAGAATGAAAAGGGAGCAGTCAATGGGATAAAAGCTAGAAAAGTCCTTTGTGCTTTCAACCATCCTAAATGAGTGACAAGGAGACCCATCTTTTCTCCAAATATTCTCCAAATGATGTTATAGGACTTCAAATCCTAACAAACTTCATCTCCAAATTTTACATTGTTCGGCATGGAAGAGATCATTGATTACCAGACGATAATCAATCAATCAGCTGTAGCATGGAATTCATAATATGTGCCTGTTGCTATACAAAACAATATAAAAGCTTTTAGAAATAAGAACCACGTGGTAATAATAAAGATACTAGTAGCAAAGGAACAACAAAATTACTTTTAAAAGATTGCTCATGTTTACATATTGCATTTATTGCAGCCTTATAAATATAATATTTAGTAAATATTCACGTATCCCCTGGAATCTGTTACTTTGTTGAATATTAGGAATGCCAAGAAAAAAATGTGACTATCCCTGTCCTCAGTAAGCTCATATTCTATAAAAGTGAAGTAGACAAGGAGGTCAGACACTATTACTCTCATTTTACAAATGAGCACATAGAGGCTTAGATACGTTCACTCACTTACTCTGGGTTCTACTGTCAATAGGTCAGGCTCAAAATCAGTTTTTTGGATATGTTTCTCCTTCCTTATACTGTACTAAAAAAAAAAGATAATGTAGAAAAGAGGCAAGAAAAAACAAATCTTGTAATAGTATGTCTGAAACCATTTCAAACAAAAGTCAGATCCCAATTTTATGAGCATTCTTGTGAGCTAGCAGTTGAAAGTACAGAATTAAACAGACACATCTAAATCCTAAGAGTGTCCTTCCAAGTTGTAACTCATATTTTGGAGAGGATGGGGCTGAGGGTGGGATGGGGGTGAAGATTGCATGACTGGGGAACTTCAGTACAACTTGCTTTTAAATAGCCTGTCAAGAAAATGGAGGAATGACAAATATCATTCCCATGCCCCACTTCAACCCAGCAATACTCTGAAAATAAATCCATTTGTGTCTCTTAAGTCACTGGTCTGATAAGAAACAATGTCCAGATGATGATTTGGCAAGATGGTTGTAGTTAGCAGATAGCTCAATGTTACTGAGGAGAAAAAATAATGAAGGAGGAAACCAACCAAAAAAAAAGGAAAACGGAAGCCTAACAGCAATAAGTGAATGTTTCTGAAAATCTTGTTGATTTTGGCTATGGCTAAAAAGGCAACCATTTTCCCAAGCAGTCAGTCCATAGTTTAATTTCAAATGTTTACTTTGCCAGAAGCTGTGCTAAGCTCTGAGGAGGCAAATTAGAAAAGGAAGTCCCTTTCCACAAGGAGCTTATACTCTAATGGGAAAAGACAAGACATTAAAAGAAGCTGAAAAGGGAATGGGACCAGGCTGTATCCAGTTTGGGAATATTGGATGGAGTCAGAACCAAGCAGAGCAATTGATAAAAAATAGAATTGCTGGGAAGGTGTTAAGCTCCCTTTCAAGGAAGACTTTGGGAGGAATTTAGTTTTTAGCCCTCCAGAGAGGAAAAAAAAAACAAAAAACTGAGGATGAGTTGAGAAAGTATAAAGTAACAAAAGGCATTTATTCAATACTTACTAAGTTAGGAACTATGCTAAGCACTGGACTTTCTCAGACAGGCAAAAAAATATAAGAAAATCACATTCTAATGGGGGATATGCCATACAAACAAGCAAAATTTAATTATTTACTCATTTATTAATCCATATGTTTATTTATTCACATAGAAAGTATTCTCAGTGGGTAGGCCCTACCAATGGAAAAGAGCCAGAAAGACATCTTTTGGATGAAATTGGAATTGAAAGAAGCCAAAAGGCAGAGGGGAAGAGGGACATGCTAGTAATGAGATGGGATGCCATGTTCAGGGAGCAGCTATAAGGTCTGTGTCCTTGGATCTGAGGAGCAAGTTAAGTATAAGAAAGCTGGAAAGATTAAGAAGGGGCCAGGCTTTAAAAAGAAAAGAGAGTTTTATATTTGATTCTGGAATTAATAGGGAACTCCTGGAATTTATGAAACAAAAAGGATGGTTTAGGATGACGTGGTAGGACCTGAGCTTTTAGGAAGATCCCTTTGGCGGCTGAGTCTAAAAAAGACTAATTGGAGGGCCCAAAGCATTAGGTGAAATAACTCCCATCTGATAAATATGGTGCACACCATCAGAAGTTGTAAAAATCCCAGACACTACTTTGACTCACATATGTGCTTCTTGCCCAAAGAATCCATCACCTACAAAAAGCAGTAAGGTGCCATGAAGGATACTGATTTTGGAGTTAATTATCTTGGGTTCAAATTCTGCTTTACAACTTACCTACCTGTATGATCTTGGGCAAGTTGTATTGTCCCATTATTTTCTTACTTATAAAATCATAGTACCATAAATTTAGAAATGCAAAAACCCTCAGAGGTTAACAAGAAGTCTAAATCCCTCTTTATATAGATAAGGTAATTGAGGCTGAGAGACATAAGTGACTTATCAAGGATTTCACAGCTACTAGGAATCTGAGGCAAAATTTGAATTTAGGTCTCTCTAACTCCAAACCCAGCATTCCAGTCATTGTGCCACTTGCTGCATTCAAGGGAATCTGAACTAGATAAATATGTGTGTGTGTGTGTGTGTGTGTGTGTGTGTGTGTGTGCGCGCGCGCGCGCGCGTGCATTAAATGTTAAATATTCAAACAATTAAATATTAAATAAATGCTTAAATGTTAGCATATATTAAACCCAATTTATGCCATGGACTTTGCAAGGTACTAAGGAAAATATAGACACCTAAGAGACCACTAAGGTCTTCTCCAGTACTAACTTTATGATCATATGGAATATTTTTATGTTTTTTTGTTTTTTTTTTTAAGGTTTACAAAGCATTTCACTTAAAGTAAGCCTCTGAATTAGGAAGTGGAGCTATTATATAAAAACTGACACTGAGAAGAAAAAAAAAAAAGTTAGTTTTTCAAGATCTGTAAATGTCAATGCTTTGACTCAAAATAGGTTTCCAGACTCCCAGTGCAATGGTGATTCTGTCTTTTGAATTCAAAGGATATGATAGAATCTTAGAATATTAAAGGGAGAGGGACTTCTAACCTAGCCCAACCTTTACCTGAACAAGAATCCCCTCAGGGAAACCTTGACAAGTGGTCATTAAGCCCATCTGAGCTCTTGCATTTTAGATAAGTTCTGAAAACTAATTGAAAAGCACTGGGATGTGACTCAGCAGTCCCTTAATGAGTGTCAGCCTTAAATGTAGTTCTTAACCATTTCTAATTTACACTTTGGAAATTCACTTAAGCAAGTAGGAAGAAACCTAGCTGGCATCTGGACAGATCTTACTATGAGGATAGATGAATTTTGTCAATGGACAAATATTGTATGTGTCAATGTATGTGTTTTCTAAAAACAGACACAAGCATGGAACCATAATCAAGTGAATGAAAGAGAAGATTCAGCCATTGAATCTAGCAAAATATTAAGTGTGCTTTCCCTAGCAAGTCCCTAAGGACTTAATTTCCAGAGAAGAAAGCAAAAAAAAAAATTATTTGGGGCCATAATTCCTGTGTCTTCCCCATATAGAATGGAACTGGTGATCCTTAAAAGTGTAAGACTATCAGAGGTTCAGATTCTTTAGGATCCTCAGAGATCATTCATTTAAATGTGATCTGGTGAATGCTGGGGGTCCCTGAGACTCAGGGCATTCACAAAGACAAAACCATTTTCACAATACATGAAGATATTTTAATTTCTAGTATAACCCAAACAAAAATTCTCAGGGGAGATGGATTCTAAATAATTTTAAGAGTATAAATGAAGTTTCCCTCAAAAATGACATGAAACTGATAGGGTTGAGGTCCCTTTAAGATTCCTTTCTAATTGCCCAACCCATGGCTGACCTTGATTCACAAATCCTGGTCAAAAAGTACCCTTTTGAATATCCGGGCCCAGCCCCCACTATCTGCTCAGATTTCCCCAACTCCCCACAGTTTCTTCCTTATCTGAAAAGCCCCAGAACTTGGCACCGGCTACAATCAGCCCCTTCTAAGTATAAAAGAGTCAAGCTGGAGCTCTTCTTTGCAGGAGCCCTTCCCCCCAACACATGGTATCATTCCAGCCATGTAAGGGTTCCTGCCTGCCCAGAGGCCACCTCTGGCCCTGGCGTCTTTCTAACTGAACTTTACTTCCAAATTCCTACAATAAACCTTTTATTTATCAATCTAGTTTTTCGGGCCTGTAAATTCATTTACAGGGGACACTGTGCCTCATGGGATTATCTTACTATCTTTGCGCCGACCAATGGGGTTCCCCCTTTCCTTTCTCTCATCAAAACCAAGCTTCTAAACAGAGTCAGATGAAATGAAATTACTCTCCGACTCAAGATAGACTGAAAATCTTCAAGAAAGGTCAGTCTTATTGGGGTGAAAAAGGTGTTCAGACCAGGTGATAGACTTTGGGAAAGCAGGTGAGAGGGTCTTAATCAGAGCAAATAAGCAATTAAACCCCAGAGCAAGTCAGTGGGGCAACTTCTAGTTCCTCCTAAGTAGGCAGACTCTGGGAAACCAGGTTGTTTCCTGTAAAGACCAGGCAAAGCTATGCCCTACAAACACAATGCCCTTGTACTCAAAGCCAAGGCTGAGAGCTTCACAGAAAACTTGGGACAGCACCCCCTTTACTCAGGAGCAGAGCTCAACCTGAAAAATAGGAAAACAAGCAATACCAAAAGAAAAGAAAAGAAAGTGGGCAAAAACCAAAAAAAGAACCTTGAGCATAGAAAGCTGCTCTGGTAACAGGGTAGACTGAAACACAAACTCAAATGAAGGTAGAATGTTTGCAAAAGAAATATCAGAGTGAGATAAATTGGTCTTAAGCCCAAAGAAGCTTCTTGGAAATGCTTTAGAAAGCAAATAAAAGAGGTTGAAGAAAAAATGAGAAAGGAAATAAAAGGTTTGCTTGAGAGAGTCAACAGTTTGGAAAAGGAAGGGAAAAAAATTGTCTGAAGACAACTCCTTAAAAAGGTATAATGAGCCAAATGGCGGGGAAAAAAAGAGAGAGAGAGAGATACAAAACATAATTGAAGAAAATCACACATTAAAAACTAGAACAGGGTAAATGGAAGCTAATGACTTTGTGAGAATGCAAGAATCACTCAAACTAAAAAGAATGAGAAAATAGGAAATACTTTATTGACAAAACAGTGGATATGATAAATAGATCCAGAATAAATGATTTTAAAATTATGGGCCTACCTGAAGGCCATGAACAAAAAAAGGGCATAGATGGAATTCTACAAGAGGCCGCTAAAGAAAACTGCCCTAATATTCTATAAACAGGGAGATACTGAAAGAATCCATGTATCATCTTTAGAAAGAGATCCCACAAAGAAAACCCCAAGGAACATTGATGCGAAACTCCAAAACTATAATCTCAAGGAAAACATACTGCAAGTTGCCCGATAAAAAGAATTCAAATATTAAGAAACAAGAGTCAGGATTACCCAGGATCTGGCTACTTCTACAATAAAGGATCAGAAGGTCTGGAATATCATCTTCTGGAAGGCAAAGGACCTGAGGTTATAACCAAGAATTAAGTACCCAGTGAGACTCAGCATCATCTTTCAAAAGAGGAGAACTACTTATCTTTTGAATAAAACAGAACTAAACAGAAAATTTAATCTACAATCAGAGGACTCAAGAGAACTATAAAAAGGTAAACAGGAAAATATATCTTTAAAGGTTAAACTGTTTACATCCCTATACAGGAAAACAATATATGTAATTCTTTTGAACTGTATCTGTCACTGGAGCAAACAGAGGGGGGCATCACATGGACTGAGGGTGTGGTTGTGAATGGTTCCTAATATGATGACATCAAAGAAAAAAACATTAAGGGATGGACATGGTCTGTACTAGAAAAATAGGAAAGGGAAGGTATAATGGGACAATTAGTTGACATGAAAAGGTGCAAAAGACCTATTACAATGAAGGGAAACAAGTGAAGGGGATGAACATTATCTGAAACATGATCTCATCAATTTTGGCTTTAAGAGGGAATAATGTAATCATTCAATTGGGCATAGAAGTTTATCTAACCCTAAAAAGAAAGAGGAAAAGAAAAGGGAGGGACAGCAGAGAAGAGAAGGCAGAAACACAAGGAGAAAAGGTAAGAGAAGAGGGGAATGATTGATAGAAGAAAGGGTAGTGGGTAGATTGGGTTAAAAGACACATTACTAAGAGAAGGGGAGAGGAGTAATACTAGATAAGATAGTAAGTGGTTGAATTAAAAAAAAAACATAAGACAAACAACAGGGTAGAAAAAAAATATATACAAGGAAGACTATAGGATGGAGGGAAATACTGAACTGGTAATCATAATTGTTAATGTGAATGGGATGAACTCTCCTATTAAATCATAGCAAATAATATAGTGGATTAAAAAAGGGAATCCTACTATATGTTGTTTACAAGAAACATATTTGACACAGAGACATGTACAGAATAAAGGTAAAAGTTTGGAACAGAATTAATTATGCTTCAGCTGAAGTAAAAAAAAAAAACAAACAGGTATAGCAATTCTGTTCTCAGATAAAGCAAAAGTAAAAATAAATCTCATTAAAAGAGATAAGGAAGGAAAGTACATTTTGATAAAGCATACCATAAATAAGGAAGTAGTAAAGATACTAAATGTGTATGTACCAAGTGGTAGAACAGGCAGATTCCTAGAGAAGATTTTAAACCAGTTATAGGATGAAATAAAAGGCAAAACTATTCTAATGGGGGAATCTCAGCCTTCCCCTCTCAGAATCAGACAAATCTAAACACAAAATAAATAAGAAAAAAAATTAGGGAGGTTAAAAGGATCCTAGAAAACCTAGATATGATAGACCTCTGGAGAAAATTGAATAAGAACAGAAAGGAATACACCTTTTCTTCAGTAGCACATGGAATTGTGCTACTGAGCACAAATATTGACCCTGTATTAGGAAATAAAAACCTCACAAACAAATGCAAAAAGGCAAAAATAGTAAATGCTTTCTTTTCAGACTATAATTCAATAAAAAATAATATTCAATAAAGTCCCAGGGATAGAGAGACTAAAAACCAATTAGAAATTAAATAATTTAATTCTAAAGAATGGGTCAAACAACAAATGATGGACTAATCCATAATTTCATCCAAGAAAATGACGATAATAAGACAACATACCAAAACCAATAGGTTGCAGCAAAAGCAGTTCTTAGGGGAAATTTATGTCTCAAAATAGCTACATAAATAAAATAGAAAGAGAGGAGATCAAAGAATCAGGCATGGAACTAAAAAAGCTAAAAAAAAAAAAAAAAAAAAAAAAAAAAAAAAAAAAGAACAAATTAAAAAGCCCCGATTAAATACCAAATAGACATTTTGAAATTCAAAGGAGACATTAATAAAATAGAAACAAAGAAAACTTTTGAACTAATAACCAAAACTAAGAGTTGGTTTTAACAAAATAGATAAATTTTTGGTTAATTTGATTAGAAAAAGGAAAGAAAAAAACAAATCATCAGCATTAAAAATGAAAAGGGGTGAACTTGCCACCAATCAAAAAGAAATTGAAGTAACAATTGGAAGCTATTTTGCCCAGCAAATCTGGCAATCTAATAGAGATGGATGAATATTTACAAAAATATACATTGCTCAGATTAACAGAAAAAGAAATAAACTACATTAAGAAAAGAAATTGAACTAGTCATTAATGAACTCTCTAAGAAAAAATCTCCAGGGCCAGATGAATATACAAGTGAATTCTACAAAATGTTTAAAGCACAATTAATTCCAAAACAATATAAACTATTTGGAAAAATAGGTAAAGAAAGAGTACTGCCAAATTCCTTTTATGACACAAATATGGCACTGATAACTAAACCAGAAAGGGCCAAAACAGAGAAAGAAAATTGCAGACCAATCTCCCTAATGAATATTGATCCAAAAATTTTATAATAAAATATTAGCAAAGAGATTACAGCAACTTATCAGTAGGATAATACTCTATGACCAAGTGGGATTTATATCAGAAATGCAAGGCTGGTTTAATATCAGGAAAACTATTACCATAATTGACCATATCAATAGCAAAACCAACATAAATCATATGATAATTTCAATACATGAAGAAAACATTTTGAGAAAATACAGCACCTGTTTCTTTTAAAAACACTAGAGAGCATAAGGATAAAGGGAGCTTTCCTTAAAATAATAAGCAATATTTATATAAAACCGATAGCA
Organism: Sminthopsis crassicaudata; assembly: GCF_048593235.1. Lineage (NCBI taxonomy): Eukaryota > Metazoa > Chordata > Mammalia > Dasyuromorphia > Dasyuridae > Sminthopsis > Sminthopsis crassicaudata. The sequence goes on along the minus strand of NC_133622.1, from coordinate 215,677,065 downwards.
AGTGTAATGGAGAGAAGGTGGACACATTCCCAGTAAAATTGAAGGTGAAATAAAGATGCCCATCATTACCACTATTATTCAACATTGTACTAGAATATTGGGTTTAGCAATAAGAAAAGAAAAAAAAATTAAGGAAATTAAAATAGGCAATGAGGAAATAAAATTATCACTCTTTGTAGATGATATGATGATATATTTAAAGAATCCTAGGGAATCATCCAAAACCCTACTGGAAACAATTCATACTTTAGCAAAATTGCAGGATATAAAATAAATCCAGACAAATCATCAGCATTTCTATATATTACTGACAAAGCCTGTTAGCAAGTGATAGAAAGAGAAATTCCATTTAAAATTATTGTAGACAAAATAAAATACTTGGGGGTCAACTGCTAACACAAACCCAAGAGCTATATGAACACAATTACAAGACACTTCTCACCCAAATAAAATCAGATCTAAACAATTGGAAACATTGTTAGGCTGTGCTAACATAGTAAAAATGACAGTTCTGTCTGAATTAGTTTACTTGTCCAGTGCCATACCAATCAAACTGCCAAAACATTATTTTATAGAACTAGAAAAATAATAACAAAATTCTTCTGGAAGAACAAAAAATCAAGACTATCAAAGGAATTAAAGAAAAGAAATAGAGTGGCTTAGCAGTACCAAATCTAAAACTATTATAAAGCAGCAGTCATCAAAACCATTTGGTACTGGCTAAGAAATAGAGGGGTGGATCATTGGAATAGATTAGATACAATCGATTAAACACACTAATCAAGGCTTATAGCAATCTAATATTTGATTACCCTCTATGCTCCAACTTCTAGAATAAGAACTCAATATTTGACAAAAATTGCTGGGAAAACTGGAAAATAATATGCCAAAAACTTGGCATAGATCTATAAATCACACCTTATACCAAAATAAGGTAAAAATGGATACGTGATTTGGATATAAAGGATAATATTATAAATAAATTAGGAGAACAAGGGATAATTTACCTCTCAGATCTTTGGAGAAGGGAAGAATTGATGACCAAAGAAGAACTAGAATCCATTATGAAATGTAAAATCGACAAGTTTGATTACATTAAATTAAAAAAGATTTTGAATAAACAAATACAACAGAAACAACATTAAAAGGGAAGTACAGTAACAGCTAGATGGCATAGTGGATAGAGTAATAGCCTTGAAGTCAGGAGGATTCTAATTCATATCTGGCATCTGACATTTAATTACTTCATACTTCTGTGACTCAGGGCAAGTCACTTAATCCCAATTGTTTTAGGGGGGAAGAAAAAGAAGTACCAAGTTGGGGAAAATCTGTATAGCTAATATTTCTGATAAAGATCTCATTTCTAAAATATATAAAGTAATGTGTGAAATTTATAAGAATACAAGCCATTCCCCAAGTGATAAATGGTCAAAGAATATGAACAATTTTCAGATGATGAAATTAAAGCCATTTATAGTCATATGAAAAATGTTCTAAATCACTATTAGAGAAATGCATACTAAAACAATTTTGAGGTACCACCTCAGAACTCTCAGATTGGCTAAGATGATAGGAAAAGATAATAATAAATATTGGAGGGGATTTTGAAAACTAAAATACTAATACATCATTGGTGGAGCTGTGAAATGATCCAATCATTCTGGAGAGGAATCTGGAACTATACCCAAAAGCCTATAAAACTGTACATACTCCTTTGACCTAGGACCTAAGACCCAAGGAAATCATGAAAGAAGTGCAAAAATGCTTCTAGCAGTTCTTTTGGGGCAGCAAAGAATTGGAAAATGAGTAGATGCTCATCAATTGAGGAATGGCTGAACAAATTATATTGTATGAAGATAATGAAATATTATTATTCTATTAAAAATGATGAAGAAGCTGATTTTTATGGCCAGAATGCTGAGTGAAACAAGCAGAATCAGGTAAACAGTGTACACAATAACTGTAAGAATAAGTAATGACCAACTATGGAAGAGTTTGTTCTTCTCAGTAGTTCAGTGATTCAAAACAGTCCCTATAGACCTTGGACAGAAAATGCCATTTGCTCCAGAAAAAAGAACTATGGAGATCGATTGTAAAAGCAACACAGGCTATGTTCACTTCTTTTTTCTGTTTTGTTTGTTTGTTTGTTTGTTTATTTGTTTGTTTACCCCTTCCATGGTTTTTCCCATTTGCTCTGATTTTTCTCTTCCAATATGATTCATAAAGTAATGTATATTAAAAATAAATTTATTAGAGAAAATAAAGTAAGAAAAAATTAAATTATTTTGATACAAGATTTAGCAGTCACCACTATAAAATAACTGAGAATTTTGAATAATATTTTAGATGGCAAAATGTTTTGACTTACAACCAAAAATAACCTGTCTAGCAAAGTTTAACATAATCCTACTGGTGAAAAAAAAAATCTTCACTGAAATGGGGAACTTCCAATTATTTCTGATGACAAGAACATAGCTGAGTAAAATATTATGGACAAACAGGAGTAAAGAAAAGAATAAAAAGGTTAAAATGAACATACAAGCAAAAAGGACTAAACAGGGTTAAACTTTTTACATTCTTGTAATAAATTCAACCCTTCACAATTCAATCATCATTAGGGATCATAGAGGAAGTCTGATTTGACAGAAGGCCTTGAATGGATTATAATATATTGACAATCTCAAAGGAATGAAAACAGTTAGAAAGAAACTGGAAACAAGGGGAAAAGAGAGAAAGAATGGGGAAATTTATCTCATATAAGTCAGATGTACAAGTATAAGTCTACATAATGAGGAGGAGGAAGTGAGGGATGGAGACTGGATGGACACTTGAACTTTAATTTCCTTCCAACTGGTCAAAGAAGAGAAGAATAGATATATACACATAATGTTCAAAGTTCTTTTCATTCAGCAGGGAAAGAGGAAAGAAAGGGGTTAAGAAAAAGTGGGGGGGGATAAAGAGAAAATAGAATAAATCAGGGAGTAGACAAATGGAAAAGAATTTCTTAAAGATAAGATGGGGAAAAAAGAGAATGATAAAAATATTTTCCTATATTTTTATATCATTGAAACTATATTTCAATATAATTCATTTTCTTCATAAAACCTATGTGTCTTATTTTATGCTTTTAAAAATATTACTCTGAGGAAGATATATAAACTTACTCAGATTGATCAAGGGATCGAGGATGCAATTAAAAAAAATATGTATCTCAAAAGGCCTGTTCTAAAGTATCGCTAAGATCTCTTTTATGACTTATTCAACAAATAATTGAATTGTGCTGTACCAAAAAAGGTGTTGAATTTCTAAGTCACAGGATTTTTTTTGACTCTTTGCTAATCCCAGGACTTTGATAATCCTCAAAACTCCAGATCCAGAATTCTGTGATTCTTGTTCCTCAATTATCTCCTTTGTAAAATAGGAAGGTTGGATTAAATGAAATCTAATATATAGATAGATAGATAGATAGATAGATAGATAGATAGATAGATAGAGAGAGAGAGAGAGAGAGAGGTAGATAGATATGATATATCTATATCTATCTATCCATATCTATCTATCTATCAATCTGTCTATCTATATATCTATGTATATATAGATAGACAGATTGATAGATAGATAGATATGGATATATATGATTCTGTGATCTCACATGATCTGACAAATAAAGAATACCATGGTCTCATGACCTTGCTAATCCTGAGTGCTGTTCTTCCTTAATACAGCTAACACACATCTTTTTTATTGTACTGTTATGGAAACACTTGTTTTATTTCATGAATTAAAAATAAAATTTTAAACAGCTCCTAACAATCACATAGGTTTCTTGGGTGCCATGCCTCATCCTTGACTTCTGTTGGCCTCTAATTTTAGTAAAATTCTTAGATCTTTTTTATGTTAACTATGGTCTATGTCTTCCCCACCTTCGCTTTTTGTAGTTAATCTTTTGAACAAAGTTTTAGAACTGTACATTTTTCTCTGATAATTTTTATCTGACTGGATTTCCTCAATATTTTTGCCTCAATGCCTTTTTTTTTTTTAACCCAAAAGCAATAGAAATAACTATCCTGAGAGTGAGAGAAGCATTGTCTGCAAGGCTTGAGAATCCAAGTTATGCATGGTTTGGGTTAACATGTAATCATATCCAAAATAACTTTTCTCATGACATTTTTGTATATTTAACCACCAGAACTGGTTTGAATTTTTAACTACAAAGGCATGTGAATAATCAGAATCCTTCATAAACATGAGCTGACTCTGGGGGCTCTTTCCAAGCCAAGGATAATCCTGAATCTCCAAACTGAAATACTTTGTACTCTAAGCAGAAGGCCTTTTTGCATCCTCCAAGGAGGTTAACTCTGATTTTGTATATTACAGAAGGAATACTTTAAAGAAAAGCAATATTGGGAAACTGAAGGCCTATGTCTGTACTCTGCATTGGTTCCTGAAAGGCTGTGTGGCCTTGGGCAAGGCAATTTCAATCTTAGGCCTTCAATTATCTCACTTATAAAGAGATGAGATTGGGATGCTCCAGGGGTTCTTCACCTTATTCAGGTCATGGCTCCCTTTGGTAATTTTGTGAAGCTTATGGATCCATTCTGGGATTTTTAAAAAAAATTGATAATGGAAAAGAATGTGAAATTTTTATTATAAGTTAGTGTAAATAAAGAAGTATTTCTCTCACCCAAATCTTCAAACCTTCTTAGATCTATTCATGCAGCTCTTGGAGTTCTGTAGATCACAGGTGAAGAACCTCTAGACTAGAGGCTTTCTATGATGCTCTAAGAATAAGGGTTCATATTCTGTAGCCTGAGGGAGCTCAATGAGTGAAAAGCTCAGTAGAATTTGGAGTTAGGGGTTTGGGTTTAACCCTTAGATAATATTCACAGTCCCTTAGAGTCAGGGGCGGAGTTGATTAAAATGTAAAGTCTGGTGTCAGGAATATATGAGTTCACATATGATACTTATTAGCTATATGAACTTAGGAAAGTCACTTAACCTATGTCTACTTCTGATCTTTCCATTATGAAATAAGAATAATAATAATAGCATTTGGCTTCCAGGATGGTTATGAGAATCAAATGAAATAATACTTGTTAAGGTGATATTACAGTGCCTTGTTCATAAAAGTTAAGTAAGAATTCCTTTCTTCCTTTCTTCCTCCTTTTCTTTCCTCCCTCACTCTCTCTCTTCTTGCCTTCCTCCCTTCGATCTTCTCTTCCTTCTTCCCTCCCTTCCTCTCTTTTTCTGTTCTTCCTTCTCTCTCTCTCTCTTCTTCCCTTCCTTCATCTCTTCCTTCTTCCTCTCCCTCCCTTCCTTCTTTCTTCCATTCCTTTTTGTAGAGGGCCACAGATAATGGGGGAATTCTGGGTGAGTATAAGACCTAGAGCATGCTAACAAAGTCTCCTTAGGTTCCTCATCTCCCCTAAGGGCTCTTGACCTTCCTGAAAAGTCAGATGGTGGTGACATTTGTTGTAGTTGAAGCAGAGTGATACCAGGTGGCAAAGGGACATCTACACACAATAGCAAGTTGTTTATGTGGTACCACATGTGCAGTATATAGTTAGTGAATGTACAATATGCTATGGTTATATAAAGTTATTAGAGTATATAAGACTGAGAGAATTTGGAATAAACAGACTCCATGTTTGACCATTCATATGAGTCCTCTTCTAAGAACAAGACACAATCCTCTAGAGAGAGCTAGTCCAGAGACAGCACAACACCTTCCTTCTTTACTTCCTCACTCCTTCCCTACTTCCTTTCTCCATCCTTTTCCCCTCCTCCCTTTCTTCTTCTTTTCCCTCCTTCCTTTCTCCATCACTTCCTTCCTTCACCTCCTTCCACCCTCTATTCTTTGCTTCTTCATTCCTTCCTTCTTTACTTCCTCTCTTCCACCACTCTTTCTTTCCTCCTTTCTTCTGCTTATCCTTCCCTTTCTTCCTATGCTTTTCCTTCTCCCTTCCTTATTCCTTCCTCCCTCTCTTTCCTTCCTTTCTTATTTTCCTTCCTCCCTTCTTCCTTACTTCTTCCCTCACTCCTTCCTTCCTTCCTGCCTTCTTGCCTTCCTTTACTACAATCTCTTCACGAGTCTTAAAATTTCTCTCTAATTTAATCATAATTTCCCAAAAGGAAAGAATCATTTCCTAAGATTTCTTTTCTATTTCATCTATCATCCAGCATAATGATGGCCACAAACTAAGTGTTAAATAAGCATTTATTGATGGCTGAAAGAATTATACATTTTGGGATTCTTTAATGCTGACATTTGATCTTGGAAGAAACCTCGGGGAAAACCAGAAGAAAGTTCATCACCAGGTTCTAAAGAAGAAAATAGGTTTCTTTAGAATTCTCTAGATGCATCAACATTTGTGGAGAATGGATGTGCAAAAAGATCTTAATTTATCATACATAAAATGCACATTGAAATGGGGGGAGACAGTTTTCTGATGCTCAAACAAAAAAATCTGGGTCATGGCACATCGTTTCATAGATTTGTCCCATAATCATTTTGCTCATAATAGAAAAGGTTAATGTTTAAGAACTTGACATTTAAAATTCTTAGAATTTTCAGCAATGTGCCTGCTTGAACAGAAAAATATTCAGTTCATTCCTTTGAACAATGAGATCATTTTTTTTTCTTTAACCAATGCAGGATTGCTGACTTCAAGGATACTACACTCATTATATATTGTAGAGTGTTTTAAATCTATCCATCTCTTCATTGATTTAATAAAAAATCTTTCCTGAGCATCAATTTTACATAGGAAAAAATATGTTACTTGCTTCTTGTCAGGAACTAATATTCTAAAAGTAGCTATATATGTAAATTATACAGACCTATCTAACGATGCTTAAAATATGAAAAGCACAAATGTTTTAGCCCTCAAACTGCAAATGAATAGCATGTAGATAGGGCAAAAACAATCACTGAAGCAGAAACAGAACCAGATTTAGATACAAAATCCAGAAGTTCTACATCAGCCAAACATAACTATTTGGCCTAAGTCCACTAATAGATTTAAATAAACACCCCAATGTTCTCTTTAATGTAAAACAGGTATACTTTCTCCATTGACCATTTTAATGCATAGCTTTCAATTCTATTAGCATTCTGACTACTTTCCTTTGGATATACCTCAATTTTGGATATACTACAATATCATTCTTTAAATGTGGCAAAAATTCTTCACAATGGGCGAATTGCTGAACAAGTTGTGATATGTGATTGTGATGGAATATTATCATACTTTAAAAAATGATGAGTAGGATGACTTCAGAAAAAGCTGGGAAACTTATGTACTGGAACAAAGTAAGATGATCACAATCAGAACAATTAACACAGTAATAGCAATCTTATAATAGTGCATAGCCATGAAAGATTCAGCTATACTGATTAAGACAATGATACAATTGTGAGGGTCCCATGATGAAAAATACTATCCACATCCAAAAAGATAACTGATGAACTTAAAAGACAGATTGAATTACACATTTTTCTTTATTTTTCTTGTTTTCTTTTGCAACATGGATAATATGGAAATATGCTTTGCATATTGCATAATCCATATCATAATCCTTGACTTTTCAAAAGTTGAGGAAGGAATGAGAGAAAGATAATTTGGAACTCAATTTTTTAAAAAATGTGTTTATTTTGAAATTATAATTGAGAGGGCGGAGCCAAGATGGCGGAGAAGAAACACACGACTCAGTGAACGTCCTCACTCCCTCACAACCAATTAGATAAATTAAGTCTCAGAATTAGCTCAGGACTGATAGATACCACAAGGACTGGAAGCACGACTTACCAGCTGAAGAGAATCTGGAGTTTCAACAGGAAAGGTCAGTTCTCAGGGGAGGAATAAGAAAGACCAGCACAGACGGTGGGGGGTAGTGGCACACTGCGCCCATTGCGCTGGGAGGGGCTCTGGGATCAGAGAAGCCACTGAGGTAAAGGAATCTGGCACAGGCTGTTAGCTCTTCTCTGCTAATTATTTAGCAGTTCAGAAGAGAAAGCCAAAATATTTTAAAACTCAGATTAGATTCCCCCCCCCCCACCCTGGGGGTGACTCAGCAGAGAATCGGCACCAGGGGGTGTGGCCTCAGCTCCCTCCTGAGAATAGTTAAGAGACTGACAAGTGGGTGGATACGGCCCAAGGCAACACACACGGCCTAGCTTAGCTGGAGGGAGTGGAACTCAGCTCCAGGAAGTCCCAGAGAAGCGGAACCTTTGAACTAGGGACCGCGGTTTCTGGCAGACACTTCCAGTTTGAGCGCAGGGGCTTCTCACGTCACCTGCTGCAGACATCCACTCCCCACCCAGACACATAGACTGGGCTTCCTGCTGTCTTCACTATTCTACGCCCTCGAAGCACAGCAGTGCTAATCACCTCTGAGGCACTCCCAGGGAGAGGGTGGGGAACTCTCTCCCAGAGCTCTCTCTTAGCGCGGGCGCAGGGGCGGCTGCATCCATCCGGTCTGGGAGGAAGCTGGTAAAGAAGTAAATAATTTCCTACCCCAGGGACAGACCCCAAAACATTTTTTAAGTATGAGCAAAAAAGCTAGAAAAACTATAGATTCCTTCTATACAGAGAAAGAGCGGGTGTCCAACCCCGAGGAAGTTAACAGCAAAGATTCAGAAGATAACAACCTAAAGGGGAACGATTCCTGCCCCCCATCACATAACTCTCTCCTAGAAGAAGCTCTTAAAAAATTGAGGGAGATCGAAGAAAAATGGGGAAAGGAAAGAGAAGTTATGATAGAGAATAACAATGTCCTGAAAATGGAGTTGGAAAAAATAAAGAATTCACAGGAGATGCAGGGAAACAAAATTAGTGAATTAGAAAAGGTTAAAAAAACACAGGAAAGTAGGATTTCTGAATTGGAAAAGATAAAAAAGTCTCAAGAAAATAGAATTTCTGAATTGGAAAAAGAAAATAATTCTCAAAAAAAAAAATTAGGGAAATGGAAAAAAATTCAATAGAGCAAAATAATTCATTTAAAAACGAAATTGGGCATTTACAAAAAGAACTAAAATCTGTGAAAGAAGAAAATAACTCCTTAAAAGTCAGGATGGAACAAATAGAAATGAATGATTCACAGAGAACCCAAGAATCAGTCAAACAAAACAAAAAAAATGAGAAGCTGGAGAACAACGTCAAATACTTACTGGGAAAATCTATAGACCTGGAAAATAGATCTAGGAGAGATAATCTGCGGATTATTGGACTTCCCGAAAACTATGACCAAAAAAAGAGCCTAGATTCTATTTTACAGGAAATTATCAAAGAGAACTGTCCAGAGATAATAGAAACAGAAGGGAAAGTAGATGTGGAAAGAATTCATCGAACTCCTTCTGAAATAGACCCTAAAAAAAGAACACCACGGAATATTGTGGCTAAGCTGCAGAATTACCACACAAAGGAGAAAATCCTGCAAGCAGCTAGAAAAAAACAATTTAAATACCAAGGTGCCACAATAAGGGTCACCCAAGATCTGGCTGCCTCCACATTAAAAGGTAGAAGGGCCTGGAACCTGATATTCCGTAAGGCAAAAGATCAAGGACTGCAACCAAGAATGAACTACCCAGCTAAGTTTAGCATCTTTTTCCATGGAAGAAGATGATCATTCAATGAAACAGAGGAATTCTATATGTTTCTAAGAAAAAAACCAGACTTAAACAAAAAATTTGATCTACATCCACAAGACTGAAGAGAAACAGAAAAAGGTACACAGAACCCTTGAGAACTGTAACTCTGTTGTGGGTATATAAAAAATACTCAAGGATAATTTGATTTTACTGATATAAAAGAAAAAAAGGGGGGTGTAGTAAAGGGAAGGAGGTCGGTTCAGAAAAAGGGGAAGGAGTGATAAAAAGAGGGAAACTACATCCCAGGAAGAGACATAGAAAATACACCATATCTGAGGGAACTTAGTGAGGGGGAGAATCATTGTGTGAATCTTACTCTCATCAGAAGAGGCTCAAAGAGTAAATAATTAACATATTTGTTTTTCAGAGAATTTTCTCTCACCTCATTAAAAGGGGGGAGAGGAAAAGGGAAAAGGAAAAGGAGAATAAGTGAAGGGACTTGGAGGGAGGGGGGAGGGATCCAAAAAAAAAAAGAGGGAGGGTTGTGCGTCACAAGGGGGGTCTGTAAATTAAATATCGGGGAGGGGGATCAGGGGGGTCAAGGGAAAAAAGCATAAGCTGGGGATAATACGATGGCAGGAAATACAGAATTAGTAATTTTAACTGTAAATGTAAATGGGATGAACGATCCCATCAAACGGAGACGGATAGTAGATTGGATCAAAAAGCAGAACCCTACAATATGTTGCCTACAGGAAACACACTTAAAGCAGGGAGATACATACAGAGTAAAGGTAAAAGGTTGGAACAGAGCCTATTATGCTTCAGGTAAAGCCAAAAAAGCAGGGGTAGCTATCCTTATCTCAGATCAAGCAAAAGCAGAAGTAGATCTTGTTAAAAAAGATAAGGAAGGAAACTATATCCTGCTGAAAGGTAGCATAAATAATGAAGCCATATCAATACTAAACATATATGCACCAAGTGGTATAGCATCTAACTTTCTAAAGGAAAAGTTAGGAGAACTGCAAGAAGAAATAGACAGTAAAACTATAATAGTGGGAGATCTCAACTTTGCACTCTCAGATTTAGACAAATCAAACCACAAAACAAACAAGAAAGAAATTAAAAAAGTAAATAGAACATTAGAAAAACTAGGTATGATAGACCTTTGGAGAAAACTGAATGGCAATAGGAAGGAATATACTTTCTTCTCAGCAGTTCATGGATCCTATACAAAAATTGACCATATACTAGGACATAAAGATCTCAAAATTAAATGTAGGAAGGCAGAAATAATAAATGCCTTCTTCTCAGATCACAATGCAATAAAAGCTACATTCAGTAAAAAGTTAGGGGTAAATAGACCAAAAAGTAATTGGAAACTGAATAATCTCATCTTAAAGAATGACTGGGTGAAAGAGCAAATTATAGAAACAATTAATAATTTCACCCAAGATAATGATAATGATGAGACATCATATCAAAATCTTTGGGATGCAGCTAAAGCAGTAATAAGGGGAAATTTTATATCTTTAGAGGCTTATTTGAAGAAAATTGAGAAAGAGAAGATTAACGAATTGGGCTTACAACTTAAAAGGCTAGAAAAAGACCAAATTGTAAACCCCCAACCAAAAATTAAACTCGAAATACAAAAATTAAAAGGAGAAATCAATAAAATTGAAAGTAAAAAAACTATTGAATTAATAAATAAAACCAAGAGTTGGTTTTATGAAAAAGCCAATAAAATAGATAAACCTTTGGTAAATTTGATCAAAAAAAAGAAAGAGGAAAATCAAATTGATAGTCTTACAAATGAAAAGGGGGATCTTTCCACCAATGAAGAGGAAATTAGAGAAATAATAAGGAGTTACTTTGCCCAACTTTATGCCAATAAATTTGATAACTTAAGTGAAATGGATGACTTCCTCCAAAAATATAGGCTCCCTAGATTAACAGAGGAGGAGATAAATTGCTTAAATAGTCCCATTTCAGAAAAAGAAATAGAACAAGCTATTAATCAACTCCCCAGGAAAAAATCCCCAGGGCCAGATGGATTCACATGTGAATTCTACCAAACATTTAAAGAACAATTAGCCCCAATGTTATATAAATTATTTGAAAAAATAGGGGATGAAGGAGTCCTACCAAATTCCTTTTATGACACAGACATGGTACTGATACCTAAACCTGGTAGATCGAAAACTGAGAAAGAAAATTATAGACCAATCTCCTTAATGAATATTGATGCTAAAATCTTAAATAAGATATTAGCAAAAAGACTTCAGAAAATTATCTCCAAGATAATACACTATGATCAAGTAGGATTTATTCCAGGAATGCAGGGCTGGTTTAATATTAGGAAAACTATTAATATAATTGACCATATTAATAATCAAATTAATAAGAACCATATGATCATCTCAATAGATGCAGAAAAAGCATTTGACAAAATCCAACATCCATTCCTACTAAAAATTCTTGAGAGTATAGGAATAAATGGATTATTCCTTAGAATAATCAGGAGTATATATTTAAGACCGTCAGTAAGCATAATATGCAATAGAAATAAACTGCAACCTTTCCCAGTAAGATCAGGAGTGAAACAAGGTTGCTCACTATCACCATTACTATTCAATATAGTACTAGAAACGCTAGCCTCGGCAATAAGAGCCGAGAAAGAGATTCAAGGAATTAGAGTAGGAAATGAGGAAATTAAACTATCACTTTTTGCAGATGACATGATGGTATACTTAGAGAACCCCAAAGACTCTGCTAAAAAGCTACTAGAAATAATTCAAAATTTCAGCAAAGTGGCAGGATACAAAATAAATCCACATAAATCCTCGGCATTTTTATATATCACTAACAAAATGCAACAGCAAGAGATACAAAGAGAAATTCCATTCCAAACAAATGTTGAGAGTATAAAATATTTGGGAATCCATCTACCAAAGAAAAGTCAGGAATTATATGAGAAAAATTACAAAACACTTGCCACAAAAATAAAATCAGATTTAAATAATTGGAAAGACATTCAGTGTTCTTGGATAGGCCGAGCGAATATAATAAAGATGACAATACTCCCCAAAGTAATCTATTTATTTAGTGCTATACCAATCAGACTCCCAAGAAACTATTTTAATGACCTAGAAAAAATAACAACAAAATTCATATGGAAGAATAAAAGGTCAAGAATTGCAAGGGAACTAATGAAAAAAAAAACTCAGAGGAAGGTGGTCTAAGTGTACCTGATCTAAAGCTATATTATATAGCAGCAGTCACCAAAACCATTTGGTATTGGCTAAGAAATAGACCGGTAGATCAGTGGAACAGATTAGATACAAAGGAGAAAAAAGGGTACATCTATAGCAATCTAATCTTTGACAAACCCAAAGATTCCAACATTAGGGATAAAAATTCATTATTCGGAAAAAACTGTTGGGAAAACTGGAAATTAGTATGGCAGAAATTAGATATGGATCCACACTTAACACCATATACCAAGATAAGATCAAAATGGGTCCATGATTTAGGCATAAAGAGGGAGATAATAAATAGATTAGAGGAACAGAGGATAATCTACCTCTCAGACTTGTGGAGGAGGAAGGAATTTATGACCAGAGGAGAACTAGAGATCATTATTGATCACAAAATAGAAGATTTTGATTACATCAAACTAAAAAGTTTCTGTACAAATAATACTAATGCAAACAAGATTAGACGGGAAGTAACAAATTGGGAAAATATTTTTAAAAACAAAGGTTCTGACAAAGGTCTCATTTCCAAAATATATAGAGAACTGACCATAATTTATAAGAAACCGAACCATTCTCCAATTGATAAATGGTCAAAGGATATGAACAGACAATTCTCAGAGGAAGAAATTGAAACTATATCCACTCACATGAAAGAGTGTTCCAAATCACTACTGATCAGAGAAATGCAAATTAAGACCACTCTGAGATACCACTACACACCTGTCAGATTGGCTAAGATGACAGGAACAAATAATGACAAATGTTGGAGGGGATGTGGGGAAATTGGGACACTGATACATTGCTGGTGGAGTTGTGAAAGAATCCAGCCATTCTGGAGAGCAATCTGGAATTATGCCCAAAAAGTTATCAAACTGTGCATACCCTTTGACCCAACAGCGCTACTACTGGGATTATATCCCAAAGAAATACTAAAGAGCGGAAAGAGACATATATGTGCCAAAATGTTTGTAGCAGCTCTTTTTGTTGTAGCTAGAAACTGGAAGATGAATGGATGTCCATCAGTTGGAGAATGGTTGGGTAAATTGTGGTATATGAAGGTTATGGAATATTATTGCTCTGTAAGAAATGACCAGCAGGAGGAATACAGAGAGGCCTGGAGAGACTTAAATCAACTGATGCTGAGTGAAATGAGCAGAACCAGAAGATCACTGTATACTTCAACAACAATACTGTATGAGGATGTATTCTGATGGAAGTGGAAATCTTCAACATAAAGAAGATCCAACTCACTTCCAGTTGATCAATGATGGACAGAAATAACTATACCCAGAGAAGGAACACTGGGAAACGAATGTAAATTGTTAGCACTAATATCTGTCTGCCCAGGTTGCATGTACCTTCGGATTCTAATGTTTATTGTGCAACAAGAAAATGATATTCACACACATGTATTGTACCTAGACTATATTGTAACACATGTAAAATGTATGGTATTGCCTGTCGTCGGGGGGAGGGAATAGAGGGAGGGGGGGCAATTTGGAAAAATGAATACAAGGGATAATATTATAAAATATATATATAATAATAAAAAAAAAAAAAAGAAATTATAATTGAGAAAGATTTTACTAACTAGCTAACTAAACATATATATATATAAACATAAATAAATGTGGCATCCCAAACTAAGCACAGTACTCCAGCTATGGCCTGAGCGGCGCCAAATAAAAAAGACTATCACATTGCATATCCTACATACTATCCTTCAATAAACATAGTCCTAGACAGCATATGTCCCTTCCCATTTTTGTCAGCTTTCTCCTATTCTACAGATGAATTTATGAACTTATTTCTCAATTTTTATATTTACCCATTACATGTTTTATATTCAGTTGAGCCCATTAGCCAAAAAAATGGAGAAAATAAGAATTAGAGGGAATCAAAGCTAACAAAAAGGCTATTTCAATTAATTGTATTTTCATGACATGTTAGTAGTTTTATTCAAATATTATTAGAGGGACATTTTACCTTAAGACAGCTGAAAAATCCAGAATGTCTTTCCCTTTCATCATTCCTAAGAAACATAGTTTGACACAATTTTTATGCTTGTTTTTATGAATTTCTCAGATGTCATTCAAATAAACAAAAAATCAAAGGCACCGAATCAAAGCAAATAGTATCAAAGGCCCCAATAAGATATGTCTCACTTGGGAAAAGAAGATAAATCACTTCTAAGAGATCAATGCAAAATATATAAGATCTTAAATACTACCTTTTAAATCCTATTTTTGCTCTAATTTAAACATCTGAGTCTTTCTAAAATCACTCCCTTCTCACCAAAATAATCAGATAATGCAGAAAGGAATGGTAATTGAATAAGGTTCTAACACTAATTATGCTGAATCAAAATAATTATTTCTACAAATGACATTCCCTTTGCTTCCTTTAATTTTCCTAGTAATTGGTTATATGATTGACGCCAGACAAAATGGAGCACATATCTCTAATGATCCCTGACTAAAAGGAAAGAATGCTTTCCTCTGTTAGAACAATCCTCAGCATGAGTTTTACAAACCCTTATTCCTATTCTTTCCTTATTTTCCTTTTATGGGATTGAACATAAACTTAAAACAGCTTAAGTCATATAATTCTAATCACATGTTAATCTGAAGAACCAATCAGATGGCTTCAAAGCATTACTGAACAGCAAGGGGTCAACTTTCAATTCTATTCTCCATCAGTAGCGCATTTTCAGTCCAAAATCCTGAAGGGAAGATTTATTGGTATTAGACCATCACTATGAGTTAGTGGAAATAGTGCTGAAATTGGAAGACTTGGCTTCTGGCTCCATTGCTTTGGCTTGGAAAAACTGAAAAAGTCACAGAATGCCAAAGCCATAAAAAACAACAGACATCTCTAAGTCTATCAGCCCTATTTTATAGACGAGGAGACTGAAGGCCTGAAATGTTACTTAGCTTGCCTAGAAGAACAAAGTTGTGGTATATAATGATGAAAGATTTAAAATAAGAAGATCTGGGCACAAAAGGGAACAGAGTAATTCTGAGTTTGAATACTACATCGGACACTTAACCTCTAAGATGCTGGGCAATTCAATTAACCTCTCTGGACCTTAGGTTCCTTTGGATTTTGAGTTTATTAACTAGGCAATGAGCTCCCCAAGGGCAGGGACTATTTTTGCCTTTCTTTATATTCTCAGCACTTAGCACAGTGCTTGGCACATAGTAAGCAATATAAATATCATAGACACCATTATTATCATCATTTCTTGTCTCTGCCCTAATTATTTAGTATAATATTCTTGACTCCTGGGTATCTCATGATCATCAGAGGAATATTGGTAGAGCCAAATAAGATAATAGATGTGAAAGTATTTTGTAACTATAAGATTCCCCTTCCCCTCAATGTCCAGCATTATTTGGATGAAATTTGAAGAGGTCATTTAGCACACCCTTGATTTTAAAGATGAAGAATGTGTCAGCTTAAGAGGTCATAACAATAGGAATTAAAACAGTCAAATACAAGATGTAAACCAGGTTTCCTGATCCATATCCAAAGTTCTTTCTAACCATGGTGACTCCATTCTTATAAATGAAACAATCATGGATTTAGAGCTAGAAGACACCTTAGAAGTTTTCTAATCTAATACTCTTATTTTCACCTAGGGAAATTGAGGACCATACAAGTGGTCTAGTAGATAGAGAGGAATGTACTTCAGATGAAAAAGTACTGAGTTTGAATGCAGTATCTACTACATAGCAGCTGTGTGATCTTGAATAAGTTACTTATATTTTCTCCTCCTTAGTTTGTTCATATACAAGGAAGTGACAATAACAAGACTGCCTCATAGGGATGGAAAGAAATCAAAAAGATAGGATTTGTATATCTCTTTGTTAATCTCAAAATGCTAAAGGGGTGTCAGTAATGATATTTTGTTCTTTTGCTGTTTATATGATTGTATATTTAGACCTAGAAGGTGGGATGTGTTGGAACCAACTTAAACCATTTCACAAGAATAAATTGTTAAATTTCAGTGTGAGCATTGATACTTCTAATTAGGAAAATGCTACCAATCAGAGCTTGATTTATCAGTTTGCTGATTGTCTAAACTTAAGAAACTGGTAGAAAAATGTTACTTATTCAAATACAGATTAAATTTAAAAGTGTCATATATGTGCAATTATTTTTTCTTCTGGAAAATCAGTTATTATGTAACTACCGAAACAACTTTGTTTAGAAAGAACCTTAAGGTTGTAGAGTTCAAATCCCATTATTGTGAAAATAAGGAAATTGAGATTTGAAAAATTTAGGTGATTTGCCCGCGGTAACATGTACTTGAAGTTTCTAGACACTAGCATTCTATACCAGGCTACCTCTCAGAGATTATCTCTAATGGGTTGTCTTTGTTACAATTTGTTGGGTAAAAATGGACTAATTCAGGTTTTCTGGCTTCAAATATACTATTCGTTATATTTACTACAAAATCTTCCATTGGCAATATATTATAAAACTTTAAATAAAAATATGCCATTTATTCCAAAATATATTCTAATCAATGATATTAACAATCAGCAATTTTATGCATTTGACAAATCTGCCTAGCAGAACTTTTCTCTTAGCCCCTTTTTCCATTTTTCTTTGTCTCTTTGAAAGAGTTTCCTCCCCTAAAGGATGACTCCACTTCCAAGGCCGTCTTTGATTGATGAGCCCCAGTGATGAACTACCATGTCATAAAGTACCCAGGCCATCCATGCTCCATTCAGAGTTTCCACGATTTTCCAATCTGATTCCTGACAATTTTGCTCACAATAACTTTCAGTTCCTTTTCATATCCATTAGAATATAAGCTCCTGAGGATAAAGGCTGCCATTTTGGCGTGTGTGTGGTGTCTCAGTCTTAGCACAATGACTAGAACATAGTATTTAATAAATGCTTACTTATTGTGTTTGCCTCAGTTTTGTCATCTGTAAAATGAGCTGGAGAATGCAATGGCAAACCACTCCAATATCATGCCATGAAAACCCCCAAAATAGATCACAAAGAGTTGGATATGACTTAAAATGGTTAAACAACAATGTCATCTATCTTTCAATTACCTCTATGCCATCCCCATGCACTCTCCTCAGTTCTTGTATTTCCTGGCCATTCATTTAAGAGTGAATAACTATATTTTGGGTGTTGAGTGCAAGGTTTATGGCAATCCCTCTTTTTCATATAGCAACAGGCTTCCTTAATTATACCTCAGTGATTTTACCTCTGCATCTACACCTTTATCCTTTAGTTAAAAAAAAGAAAAAGGTTGTTCTTTGACTGGAGAAAGCAACTTTGGAAAGACCACAAATGAAGAAAGAAGAGTCTACACAGTTAACCATTCACCTCAATCAGGCCTAATAACCCAATAGGCTGACTTATCAGAAAATTAAATAATTTGAGAATTGGAAAAAAAACCTCACGAGTCATATAATTCAAACCATATATGAAAAGTATACTTACTATAAGATCCCTGTCAAAGTGCCATGCAGGGAAGACCTCCAGAGATGTGGACCCCACCATCTCTCTTGGCAGCTCATCACACTTTTGGTTAAATCTAATTGTTAGGAAGTTTTTCTTGGCTTCAAACTTAGATTGGTCTCTTTTGCAACAACCAGACATTGCTCCTTTCTCTCTCATCTAGAGCCAAGCAGAACAGATCCTTGGATCAGAATCAACTTCTCTCATATTTCTGGCTCTTCCTCAAGTGATTTAAAAGGTCATCTCCTTGGTCTAATCAGTTGACTAACTCCACTCTTCTGTCTGTGTCTCTTTGTCTGTCTATGTGTGTGTGTGTGTCTCCCTCCTTTAAAAAAACAACTAACGTTAAGATTATACCATATTTGTTTACTTAAAGACAAAATAAAGACACCATAGATATTATATTTAGGCTTTCATTTTCTTTTCTGGAGAGAGGGAACTAGATTTTTGATTCTGTGGATCTAGCAATCTCTCAGCAAGGAAACATTTTAGGCTTATTAGCTACTGTATAGCAAGTCTAAATTTGGGAAAGTTGCCTGACCAATGAGTGATAACACAGCTTGCTCAAAGCCTTGGGTCTGAGGCAAGACCTGATTGCTAGGTACTTTCCATCTACTTTACTATGATGCCTTCCTATTTGTCAGTAATCCATAAATACTTAATAACGATAAGAAAGAACACTCTTAGAAACTGTGCAAATTCCAATTTCCCTAATTGTGTTTTGTTGATAAGGTAATTAAGACTTGGATTTAAGTAGCCTGGTTTCCTCACTATGTCTACTCAGGATGGTCTTATTTGATCCTGTCTGCAAAAGTAATGGTCAAGTCAAGTGGAAGATTAACACTTAAGATGCACAGTTGAATGCACAGAAGGATTTTGAGGTTTATTTCTTATTTCCAGTTATTCCTAGAGCTGTGGAATATGAAAAATTATTTGTTATCTCTTAGAAATTCTAAGAATTTCAATCCTTTCTCCTATATATAATATAGTCTCATTTTATATTTTTCCAACGCCTTTTCAATAGAAAATGGGAGGGAGAGGAAATATATTTATGTATAATCCACAAAGATAATGACAAAACATTGATTAAGCACCTGCTATGTACAAGATACTGCACTAAATGCTGGGGATAAAAACAGATCCAAAAGTCAGTTCCTGCCCCAAGTAGATCACTATGAAATAGGGAAAAACAAACATCAAAGAAAGCTGAAAAGTAAGGTGGGAACAAGGGGGCAGAAGGGAAATGACAGAGAAATCCAGGAATATAACAGAAACAAAAAATTATGAGATAGTTCTCCTGACCATCTTCTTTAAAAGGAGGAAATGGGAGAAGCTTTCAACTCTCTCCAATTAGGAGGTAGAGATAGCCTTTCATTTTCCTTTTGCTTCTATCTTCATGCAAGTCATGCTCTTAATATTTATTCTAGTAAATAAATAATAATAGAGTATCAAGGAAGACACAGTCATAACCTTACAGCATTTCAGATCAGGGAGAAACCTAAACAAACACAAAGGCCAATCCTTTCCATTAACAGAAGGAGCTGCAATAGAAGGAATGACAAATATAGCAGTTTTAACTATTATTTTAAAATGCTGCTTTTTTTTCTGTCAGCCAGGCAGCATAGTGGATGGATAGGTAGGTGGCAGAGTAGATAGAGT
Organism: Sminthopsis crassicaudata; assembly: GCF_048593235.1. Taxonomy (NCBI): domain Eukaryota; kingdom Metazoa; phylum Chordata; class Mammalia; order Dasyuromorphia; family Dasyuridae; genus Sminthopsis; species Sminthopsis crassicaudata. The sequence continues at coordinate 215,657,073 of NC_133622.1, read as the reverse complement.
GTGGTGTCTGGGGTTGGGCAGAATTATCTTCCTGAGTTCAAATCTCTTGAACCCAAGTTCTCTTACTCAAAAACCAGTATTCTTTGCTCTGTACTGTACTAAGTTGTATTTGGATGATCCACCTCACAAGGTTGCTTATAAATAATATCTAATGGTAATATCATTCTTGTTATTAATTTCTTTCCTATTCTTATAACATGAAATTCAAGAAAAAAAATTTTTTAACTGGATGACTTTGAGCATTATTACCTAACCAATCTGGATTAGTTTTTTCTTATGTGGAAAGAAGAGGCTGGGCTAGGTAACTTTAAATCCAGGATCCTTTGTGTTCTATTAGAATAAGATATTCTGTTTCAAATGCCAAATTTTGCTTAATAAAATGACATACTCTTTCCCCAAAAAAGCTGATTTCAAAAAATTTTATGATTTCTAAAACAAACACGTCAAGCTATAGCTGCAAAATGACATTTCCTGTTTGAAATGCTCAAAAAGACTCTGAATAGATCATCCAAATACAACTCAGTACAGTACAGAACAAAGAGTACTGGTTTTTCAGTAAGAGGCCTTGGGTTCAATTCCACTTTTTATATTTATCCATATGCAACCACAGAGAAATCTATAGCTCTCTCTGGGTCTCAGTTTCCTTACTCATTAAAAGAAAAGATTGGACAAGAAACTGGAAATATTTTTTTTTGGTAGTGACAAGAAACTGGAAATTGAGGAGATGCCCATCAGTTGGGGAATGGCTGAATAAGTCAGGCTATGTAATTGGAATGGAATAGTATTGTTCTCTAAGAAATGATGAACAAGGTGATTTCAGAAAGGCCTGGAAAGACTTACAACTGATGCTGAGTGAACGAGCAGAATCAAGAGAACATTGTACATGGACTTGGCCCTTCTCAGCAATGTGATTATTTGAGAACTCTATAATTTTATAACTCAAAATATACAAAGGAAGTCATGCAGAGTCAGGATCATTTTGTACAGAAGAATGGGTAGTCTCAATTAAATTAAGTTTTCTAAGACTTATCATCTCCAGGAAGTGAAATATTGGAGAAAGTCCTAACTCTTGGAAGCTCTAAATTATTAGTCTCTTTTCCCTGAGGATCTTGAAGAACTCAGCCTAAAATTGAGCTCTGGGTTATCAGGAAAACAGCAACAACAAATACAACAACTATCACAATGAAACTATGAATTAGCCTATAAAATAAAAAAGGATTTTGTATTCTCAAAATTCACAAGTTCTTCGAGTTCTGGTAGTTGTTTTCTTAGAGTAATTACATCTACTCTGTGCCTCTCTCAAACTTTTTTCAAAAAGTTAAGAAGAAAGTTAGCCAAAAAAAATTTCTGGGAAGGGCACAATAGGATGTTGAGACAACTGTCAGGGAAAGGCTTGAAAGAATCACTGTTGCACCTAGCAGAAATAAGATAAAGAAAGAATATATTGATTTATCTTGTTATGACTGTTAGTCCTAAAACAAATATTGTTCGACAGGTGGCATATGATGTTTTGAAATTTACACTGTCTTTTATACTATTAATTAGTTAGGATCCTGATATCTCTGTTAAATAGATGCTGCAGACGTAATTATACCTATTTGAAAGATAAGGAAACTGAGGCACAAGAGCACTGTGACCTATCAGAGTCATAGTTATTACATATCATATGATACGAAGTCAAGCATTCTTTTTTTCTAAATCCATCACTGTTAGACTATGCACACTAAAATGCATCTATTTCCCAATGCTTGTTGAGTCTCTTCCACATAAGCTTATTCTTTTCAGTCCTATCAAATGGAGTCTTCTACAATCAATAATCTCAAATAATTATTTTGATGTTAAGAAATTTCAGAATTGGACCAGCAATATTTTTATTTACTTCTCAATCTCACTATGTTTTCATTTCACATATTCAAGAAAAAATTACTGTGAAGTGAAGATAACACTTTCTACTAGGTGAGTGAGAAGCTATAAAGTCTTGCCACTAAGGCAGATCAGTGATTTTTTTTTTTTTTTTTTTTTTTTTTTTTTTTTTTTGTGGTTTAGGGTCTGTCTTATAGAACTGTCTAATGTTTGGAGATGTTAATCCCAATGATTTCTGACTCCAAGGTCATAGAATATCACTGATCTTAATTGGGAAAATCACATGTACTTTATACTGATATCATCTATCTATCTATATCCTTATTTATATAAAATATACTTCCATATATATTATCTCTATATATTGTTAATCTCTCTGTAGGTATATAATACATATAAACACACATATATATCAATATGGATATTGTACCGATACATAGATAGAGAGATAGACAGATAGTTATTTTTCAATATCAATTTCTTCCAACTTGGACATCACAATCTGATACTCTTGGAGATCACTTATTCCCAGTCTTCCACAGCCAAACCATTTTTAAAGGGCTGATCAACAATATAATGAAGCTGAATCACATGTCTTCTTGAGATTTCTCCATTTTGTGGTGGCATTTTGTTTGACCATCACTTGATGAAGGAACCTGATATGGAGTGTTGAGGCTTGAGGGAATACATGCATATCCCACTAGCATCTAGAGAAGCTCTGGTTTCATATCTATAGGCACTTCTCTTTGAATATCAGTTTTTGATGAATGCCTGGGACAACTGGAACATTTCATTGCCATCAGCACATTATATATATATATATATATATATACACATGTATACATATATATGCATATATATGTATACATATATATATATGCATATATATACACATATATATATATATTTAATCTGATCTATGTTTTTTATTCAGAATTCAAAAAACCCTCATTCATAAGGAATTTGAGGCAAATAGAGGGCACAAATTTCATTTCAAGTATATAGCTAAACAAACCCTTATGTTGACATTTCATAGCTCTTGATGTCCATTTCAAAAGGGAAAAACATACTTAGGGATATGTTTCATGATAAACAGAAATAAGAATAATAAATGATAAACAGAAATAAGAAATAAGAAATAAATTGTTTTTAAAGAAACCACCTTCCCTGAACAGACTTCAATTTGTAAATCTTTATTAATTACATTCAATAATTTTCAAACTCTTTAACCTAGCATTCAAAACCCTCTTTCGTTATAAACAGATTCTTTCCTTCCAGCCCATCTCACACTATTTTCCTTAAGACATCCTGTAATTCTTCCAATGAAAAATTCATTTTGCTCAGAACAAATATGATTTTTCTTTTTTTTAAAAAAGTTTTCTTATTTTTCTTTATACTTTTATCTCTTCCTGAAATGTCCTTCACCAAACCTGAAATTAGAATGGGGCATTCTGTCATTTTGTACTAAATTTAGCACACAGTTACTGAAAAGTATCTTGTCAAAAAGGGTACAAGAGTAAGATCCTTCTTTCTCTAAAATGGTATTTGATTTTTCCCAAAATACATGTAAAAAATGTTTGTTTTTAAAATTTTGAGTTCCAGATTCTTTACTTTCCTTCCATATGTATTATACTTGTTTAGTCATGAAAAACATTTTCAGAATAGTCATTATGTGAAAGAAAACAGATTAAAAGATAAACAACAGTCAAGAAAAACAAAAAAAGTAAAAGCAAAAAAAAATATGCTTCAATCTGTATTCAGACACCATCAGTTCTTTGTCTGGGCATGGATAAAATTCTCATCATAAATCCAGCAGAGTTATCTTGAATCATTGTATTACTGATGATAATTAGGTTGTTTACAACTGATCATCTTACAATATTACTGATTCTTTGTAAACATTTAACTTTGCATCTGCTCATGGGAGTCTTTTTAGCTTTTTCTGATAGCATCCTGCTCAAATAAGAGTCTTCTTTATCCTAAAATGCTGTGAGGTGAACCCATCTAGATTAAATAGGAAGAAACTGGATGCTGGTGTTTTAGAGTTTCCATTCCAATGAAATGTTTCCTGACCACACTTTTAATGATTGAAGGCATATTTGCTGTGGGTACAAACATAACCAATTATAGCTCAGATTTCCACCCCCTAGTGCTGACATGATTATAAGTCTAACTCTACCAATTTCCCAGTTCTCTTACCTTAGGCACTCATTATCTGCAACTGTGTGTTTTCATCTGTAAATTGATAGGGTTGGGGAATTAATCTTGGCAGATCTTTCCAGTTTAAAATTTTAAAAAATAATTCTAAACCATTTCTGATTCCCATATCCAGAAGCACTATCTTTTTTCTCTTGGTGTTAATTAGCTAAAGACAATATAAAGCTGAAGTTGGAAAAGTGTAAACTTAAGTTGGTAGTCATGATAGCTTTAAAATACATATTTTAATTTATGAAATAGAAGCAGTTCCTTAACATAGTATAATTTTAAAAAGGTGATTGCACATGAAACCACAAAATTTATTATGAACAACATACTATTCCTTTTATATATAAAGTTATCATGTAAATTTCTTTTTTCCCCTTTTTTGGATAGCTATAAAAGAATAATTTTAGAAAAACAAAACAGAATGATAGGTAATGGGTACCTAACATGTTTTTAAGTAATATAAAAAAAAAAAAAACAAAACCTGTCTCTTCTAAAGAAGATCTAGGAAGTTTTCATCCATATCTTATCAAGGAATGTAGTCTATAATGCCAGCCATGTAGTATATCTGTGCGTGTCGTCTCTTAGATCAAGGTACAAAGCTTAGAATTATATTTACCGTATAAATCCATTTCACTGACCATTACCCCTGAGGGTGAAATATATTAGTCATGTGAGATTAGGCACTTTAAAATGATAGGAAAGTTGAGTCAAAATGAACAATGGACAGCCTTTAAATTGTAAAATAAGATCACCCTTAAAAAGTTATCAATAAATGTAGAGGGCAAGTACCCCCCTCATTGCCCAAAGCCCAAATCCTGTTAATTTATAACATTTTTATGCAAACAGTGGAGAAATTTTAAGTAGGAAATTTCAACTTCAATTTCAAATTTCAATAATTCTATCTCCTACTTACTATTTTTATAATGTCTGAATTAATAGTAGAGCTCAGGAAGGGAAGTATATATAATTATATAAACCCTATTTTACAGATGTGCAAAACACAGAGCAGAGAGGCAGAATAATGTCTTCAGGATCACATCATATGAGAATTGGGACCTGATTCCAAGTTTAATGATTTTTCAATACAGCATGAATAAAAAGCCTAAGATCTGAGTTCAAATCCTACCTTATCCAGTTACTAAGGGCAAGGCATCTTAAGCCCTGAACTGCCTAAATTTTCTCACCTGTAATATGAGAGTAATGTCATCACCTTCTTTCCAGGGTTCTTGTGGGAACCAAATGAGCTAATATTTGTATATTACTTTTGAAGAGGGTAGATAATTTTTTTTTGTTCTACTAAAACATGGTATCTATTCTATCTCTCTAGTTCAGTTGAACTGTACTCATTTGAAGGCAAGAACTGTTTCATCTTTGGCTTCATCAGTAGTTCTGAACTCAGAGTTTGGCACATAGTAGAGGATTCATAAATACTTATTGATTTGAATTGAATAGATAAGAACAAAATTTGTCTTTATATGACTTATTCAACCAATCAATCAATTAATAGGCATTTGTTAAGTGCTTGCTAAACTAATGCTAAATAAAAAGCCCTAGGGATACTAAGAAAAATCAAAAGTATCCCCTATCTTTAGGAATCCCATGTTTTAAATACTAAAGTACTTCCTTCCTCTTTGCTAAAAGTCTTTCATCTTCTGATCAATTAAGACAACCACCAACAATGGGAAATCCCATAATTACCTTGTGAAAATTGATTTTGTGGAAAAGTTAGAATCAGAAAACACTGAGCTGTACCATTTTTCTTCCTTAAATGCTAAGCTATTTTTACTATTTGGCATATGGCAATAACTAGAGACAAATATTTTAAGAAAACCTTGCCTGTTCCACTTCTACTTTCATCATACTCTGATGCTAACACTCTTGGTTACTCTAATAAAAAATTTCTTAAGAAACTATACCATATGAAAGGATAGCATTAGGTGCTAAGGGCATAGATTTCTTCTCTCCTATCAAGGAGTTTCTAGCTCAATGGAGGAAAAGACTGGTATAAAGATAATATGATTGGACAAGAAACTCATCACAGCATATACAATAAATGACACGAGTGAACTCTGTCCGACCTGAGTGAACTCCATAAAATTATATAAAATCACAAAAACCATGTCCCCCTTGGATCTATAGACTCCAAATGGTTTCACATCCTCTCAGAGTACAATAAGCTATAACATTCAAGAGCAAATCAAACTCCTATTGACCTGTCAGGAAGTCACAATCCCAAGAAAGATTTCACATTCAATTGAGAATTACCCAACTTCCCCTAGACTAACTCATAAAATAGGTCTTCTGGAAACTGATTCTTTGCAGAATTTTCTCCATTGAGAAAAATTTACCTACTATAAGAATGCCTCTGAAATGGACTGACATGAGATAGCTCTGACCAGGTTATTCAATTTAAAGCATCATTTATTAGCTACCTGGAAACTGACCCCACTAGACAGGCTAGTAGAGATTATCCTTGAGCCTTTAGAGAGGTACACTTTTAAGCCCATTTGCCACATCCTGGTACAACCTTGCAGTTACAAATTTCGGGAATCACTGACACAGTTTCTCATTTACAATGGGGAAGTATCTGGAGGAGAGTGAGCACTCAACGGAACCTGTTGGCATGTTTTGCAATGTTGTCTTGATTCTGTTAGACATATACTTCTCGGAAAGTCTGGGGTCTCATGAACGGGGGGATGGGGCCCAGTCTGAATATAACACTCCCCTTAATTTAGTTTAAGCAACATTTTCCTATAAGCCTGAGGCCCCTTGATCCAGGGATGAGAGGGCCAATCTTTTGTCCATTTCACCTCTTGATGTTTAAACAATAAAGCCTTCTATTTTGCCAAAGTCTCTGGGGTTAGCAAATTCTTTTGCTTCTGAACCTGTGTCTCTTCGAGCAGAAGTTGGAACCTCACTCATTCATTACCATACCTCATCAATAAACAAAGGGACATACTGCAAGAATTTGGGGTCAGGGAAGGTTTCTAAAGCTTGGAATTGAGACAAACTGAGACAAATTAAGATATCATCTGAAGCTTGATGTTTAAAGATGGGAAGATTTTCATCAGATAGATATTTGTGGAGGGTGAATGATACAAGCAATGGCACAGAGACTGAAAAAGACAATGTTGTCCCAGCCTCTAGAAAATTTTGAATGTGAGAATAAAATATATAGGCTTAATTTGGAAGCCATTGAAGGTTTTTAAGCAAGTAAGTTATATAAGCAGAACTTCATATAACTGTGATGGTGATGGAAAGGGTAGATTGGAAGAGAAAGGGGCCAGAAGCAGGGAAAGCAATTAAGGTTTTATTGGAAAGATAATAAAATAATAAACTAGGCTTGTGGCAGTAGATTGGAAAAATGCACATAGATTAAAGCTACTAGACAGAGTTGACTAGATTTGGAAGAGGATGGAACGGGGGTAGGCAAAAAGAAGACAGAAGATTTGAAAGTTTCTGTTTCTCATGCTTACGAAAATCAAGGAGTCATTGCAGATTTGGTAGTAGAGAAGAAGAATAAGATTCAGAAAATAATAATAAGCATGCTTTGAATCTAATAACTTCAAGATGCCACAGGATTATCCAGGTAAAAGATGTTGAACATGAATGTAGAAAGGAAGGAATCGAGAAAAGAATGAGTATTCCTCTTTCACATTAACAGCCACTTATTAAAACTAGGGAAATTCAAGATATTTTCTCCTATCTTATTTCCTTGTCCAATTTGTCAAGGACAGAGCTGATGAAAAATAGGATTACTATTCTTCTCTTTGTGGGTATTGCTACTCCACCCAATTAGATGAGACTTCTAAACTAACCTGTAATTCCCTTTTACTCAGGCTTGGTTTGGAGGTAAATTCTTTGAAGAATGTGCCAAAGGGTGGGAGTGACTTAGAAGTAAATGATATAATCAAAGTTCATTAGAATAAGTACAGCCCTTATTATAATATTCATTGTCTCATTAATTGTTAACCAATTAGCTGTTTGCCATTGTCTATCAGGAACATTCTTCTTCCAAAGGCATGTGCGTGTGAGCTGGTTACCATGATTGTCTTTGATATTCAAGATTTTCACAGACTCTTTTTATTAAAATGCTGGCATTATTAATAAAAATGACAAATTACACAGAAATCATATTCCCTGAACTTTTTAAACACCACAGAGTGAAACTGAGAAGCAAGTCCAAGGCTCTAATTATATATTTGGAAGCCAAGATCAGAGAAAAGAGGTTGAATATAGGGATAATTAAATAAATTAAGTTGAAAAGTGAGAGAGATTCAAGTAAGGATTGAATTGCATATGTATATTTAAATTGGTATAATAATAAAAATGGTAACAGCACCACAATATTTCAATGAATCCATAATCCTATCAATGTAGGCATCTTAGAAACACAAACATAGTAAGGAATGGAATGGCAAAAGATTAAGAGAATAACATTCCAAAAAGCATCCTTTCTAGATTGCCTTACTTAGCATGTATTCGTACAGGTTTAAATTCTAGGCCTAAGAAAACATTTTCAGAAAGGGACTCCTTTATGTTAATTGCAAAATCCAGCTTTATTGATCCTTAACTTGTAAAATGGCAGAATTACAACCAGTCAACTTGATTCCCACAAAAAATAAATTTACTCCTCATGATTTTAGCTTCTGAGGCCCTGAGGAGGCGAGAACTTCAAGAAATATGTTATGCTACTCTGATCAAAAGCACAAAAATTCTCTTTCTAAGATTTCACTGGTAAATGGAAGCTTCTTAATGCAAAATCTGTTTTATTTTTGTTTTCTAGCATAGTATCTGAAACATAGCAGACACTTGGTAAGAGCTTTTTGAATTATATATCCCAAACAAGTCATTGGTTGTCCTCTATTCTCAAAGATGACCATGACATCAGGGAAGTGACCCCATGATGTACAAGTAAATAGGATTTAAATGAGGAAGGATTTAAGTGTTCAAAGACACCAGCCATTATTTTTTCCTCTGTAACCATATGGGTCCAAATGAAGAAGTTAAAAGGAGATAGCCCAAGATACAAATGATTAACAGGGAATTCCTATCTTAGGAGACGTTAAAGGAGATAACCTGAAGACACAAATGATTAATAGAATTTTACATACTTAAGTGTAATTCCTGTCTTATTTACAAATTTCTCTAGAACCTCCTGGATAACATCTCTATATCCGAAGGACAAACTTTGTTTTATGACCCTGATTATGCATAAAATGAACCTCCAAAATTCTATTTCTTACACTTGGTTTTTCCTTGCCTTGTGCCCGCCAACTTTGTTCTGGTGTCCCCTTTCAAGCAAGTCTGGCCTTTCTCCCTAGGCCAAATGCCTGCCTATCCCTTTACTATCAAGAAAGACTTTGTTTTAACACAGCATTGAGTAGCGAATTCATTCACTAAACGGACCTGGCCTTTGGTACTTTGGAGGAGAAGGAAGCATTGAACCATCCTTCCTTTTGAGCCTCATTTTTTGTCCTCATCACAATGGCCAGAGATAGATATGGATACCTGGAGATGGCCCTGTTTGTAGTAGGAGGTCTTGGC